>NC_134354.1:253978512-254236012 GCF_048569485.1 Anomaloglossus baeobatrachus | reverse complement strand
CATATACTCGCCCACTAGCGGCTGTGATTGGTTGCAGTGAGACCGCTGTCACTCAGTGTGGGGGCGCGTTTGACTGCAACTAATCATAGGTGCCGGTGGGCGGGGGAAGCAGTGAATACGAGATGGAATAATGAGCGGCCGGCATTTTCAAATCAGGAACAGCAGCTGGAGCTTTGTGACAGCCGTGCAGCGCCGCATCGGTGAGTATGAGAGAGGGGGGGAGGGAGAGACCGAAAGACCTGCGTTTTGTTTGTTAAAAAAGCATGCAGAACGCAGCAAAATGCAGTGCAAGAACATTTCAGTTGCGTTTTGACACACCTCGTTGATTTCAATGAGTGGAAAATGCAACCAAAACGCACAAAAGAAGTGACATGCTGCTTTTTTTAAACGCATTGATTTTGTCAAATATTTGGCATCCAAAACGCTGCGTTTAAAAAAGCAACGTGCTCATGGAACTTGCCAACTTCTCATAAACTTTGCTGGGGAAGCAGAACGCATGCATTTATGCTGCTGATTTAAACGCTGCGTAAACACGGTGAAAAAAAACGCAACGTGCGCACATAGCCTAAGTCTGTTCCATTGGTAGTTCATGATATTCAGACCACTTAGTAAAGTCATAGACCACGGCAGGGGGGCTACTCGAGACGCTCGAGTGGCAGCCGGTTCCGGGGCTCGTGCAGCAGCCCGTCACCCACAACTCAATGAAGGGATTATTTACAGGGGAGAGTTTGTCAGTGACGCCACCCATGGGTTGCGGTGATTGTTGGTAACACCGCCGCTGCCTTTGTATGGGATGCCCGGGGCTGATGGAGCAGGGCAGCAGGATGGTATCCCCTCCATGGGTAGGGGAGGTGTAGTCCCGGTGCCCAGGTGTAGGTGGAGTGGAATGCTGGGGCGCAGTCGGCGGGGATGGACTGGGTGATACCGGTGTACTCGCTATTTGAATAAAGTCACACAGAGTCCAGGTAGTAAACCAAGTGCCGGATACTGGTAGCCTCCGGAGGGGTGTGCTCGGGTCCCGCACACCGGTAGACAGGACAGGGGCCCTTCCTCCTGCACTTTTGTGTTGTTGTCCTGTGTGTTGACTAGTCCGCATGAAACTGGGTAAGTCCGATCCCGGTGTCTTTGCTGTGGGAGCGGTCGCCCGCGAGGTCTGACGGTTGGGATGTTAGCAGGCACTTGCAGATGCCCGATCCTCCGCGTTGGGCTTCCGTCTTGCTCTATCTGCTAGTGGGACAAGACTTGGAATCTTGTCCCCTGCTGGTTGATTGGAAAGGTGCTTGAAGCTATCCTCGCCCTAGGGTCCAGGTACCCCGACTGTGCACGGCCTCCGGACCGGAATCCCGCTTTCGACACCGGCGGGCTACAACCCTGGATCTCTGTCGCCTGTGGCCCTTCTCTGCTGTCTGCCACCTAGTCAGCTCAGGTAGTCTGGTAGTCCGGGATCTACAACCCCCGACTACCACTTCACTCCTCTCGCTTCCACTGTCAGAACTAGACTAACTGTCTTGTCTCTGTGTTCCCTCCCCTAGACACCTCAGGACCCCTAGGTGGATGTCACCATCTGCCTGGCCCTGCCCACTGGTGTGTCCCTATTGTCCTGGGGGGGTGACTAGGCTTTTGTGGCTGGTGTTTGTACCTGTGTGAGGTTGTGTTGGTAGGACAAGGAGGAGGGAAGCCTGCATCTGGAAGATGGATGCAGTCATCTGTGACAACCTGATTTTGTCAGGGCATCACAGTTGCGCTCCTGGGTGCATGTCAGAGGAACATATGATAAGCATTTACCCAGAAAAAACCATGTCAAAACAACGTTATTACAAAGTATAATAATAAAACTATCTCTGAGAATCTACCTCCAGAGCTTATTTATATGAAAAGTGGCGTTACCAGTGTGAGACATGTAATAACTGACAGTCTTCTCTCTTGATCTACTTGTCTCTCACTAATAACTCCCCCTTATATTTAAAATAGGCGCTGAAGATAATTTCCAGGGAGATCTATATCCGGACCATTCAGATAAACATAGATTTCTCTGGAACCATTCATCAAATTGTGGATATCAATGTATCATTTTATTCCATTTTCTCTTAGCTAAATGGTCATAGAGACTCCTTATGTGTATGGAAGCCCCGTACAATTTATTGTGGGGGGAAATATCAATCTGACATGTCATGATTCAAACTGAAATCGCATGGTCTTCCAGTGATAAGCCGCTGCCAGCCAAATGAGTGGTCCTGTGTATCACAGCTGGCCATCTAATGTGTATGGTAGGCCTTAGTGATTTTTGATCCGCATAATGACACTACAGAGACCCTGCGCCTGACAGAGATCGTGGATATCAAAATCTTTGGTATCTGGATCATTTTGTAGTTTAGTTCCTGATTTGGACATGCACAATTACTGTATATATCTGCATTAAAGAAAGAAGCACAATATCAAAGGGAAGGTGTCATCAGGAAATGACTTTTGTGGTTAGCACCCCCTCCCCCATCACTGCCAATTTCTGTTTTTACACTTTTTTTCCTCCCTTTCTTTAAAGAGACACAACTTTATTTTTCCTTTTGACAATATCCATATGAGCGCTTTTTTGCAGTACAAGCTTTATTTTACCATATACACTACAGTTCAAAAGTTTGGGGTCACCAAGACAATTGTCTTTTCCATGAAAAATCATACTTTTATTTATCAAATGAGTTGCATAATGAATAGAGAATATAATCCAGACATTGACTAGGTTAGAAATAATGATTTTTACTTGAAATAATAATTTTCTCTTTCAAACTTTGCTTTCGTCACATGCTTCGTCACAGAATGCTCCTTTGCAGCAATTCCAGCTTTGCAGACCTTTGGCATTCTAGCTTTTAATTTGCTGAGGTAATCTGGAGATATTTCACCCCATGCTTCCAGAAGCCCCTCCCTCAAGTTTGATTGGCTTGATGGACACTTTTTGCGTAACATACGGTCAAGCTTCTCCCACAACAGCTCAATAGGTTTGAGATCTGGTGACTGCCCACTCCATTACAGATAGAATACCAGCTGCCTGCTTTTTCCCTAAATAGTTAATGCATAATTTGGAGGTGTGCTTTGGGTCATTGTCCTGTTGTAGAATGAAATTGGCTCTAATCAAGCGTTGTCCACAGGGTATGGCATGGCGTTGCAAAATGGAGTGATAGCCTTCCTTATTCAAAATCCCTTTTATATTGTACAAATATCCCACTTTACCAGCACCAAAGCACCCCCAGACCATGACATTACCTCCACCATGCTTGACAGATGGCTTCAGGCGCTCTTCCTGCATCTTTTCAGTTGTTCTGCATCTCACAAATGTTGTTCTGTGTGATCCAAACACCATAAACTTAGATTCGTCTGTCCATAACACTATTTTCCAATCTTCCTCTGTCCAATGTCTGTGTTCTTTTGCACATATTAATCTTTTCCTTTTCTTAGTCAGTCTCAGATATTGCTTTTTCTTTGCCACTCTGCCCTGAAGACCAGCATCCCGGAGTCGCCTCTTCACTGTGGACATTGACACTGGCGTTTTGCGGGTACTATTTAATAAAGCTGCCAATTGAGGACCTGTGAGGCGTTGATTTCTCAAACTAGAGACTAATATACTTGTCTTGTTGATCAGCTGTGCAGCGGGGCCTCCCACTTCTCTTTCTACTCTGGTTAGAGCCTGTTTGTGCTTTCCTCTGAAGGGAGTAGTACCTACCATTGTAGGAAATCTTCAGGTTCTTGACAATTTCTCGCATGGAATATTCTCCATTTCTAAGAACAAGATTAGACTGTTGCGTTTCACTTGAAAGTTCTCTTTTTATGGCCATTTTGAGAGTTTAATAGAACCAACAAATGTAATGCTCCAGATTCTCAACTAGCTCAAAGGAAGGTCAGTTTTATTGCTTCTCTAATCAGCAAAACTGTTTTCAGCTGTGCTAACATAGTTGCAAAGGGGTTTTCAAGGGATTTCTAAACATCCATTAGCCTTCTAACACAGCAAACACAATGTACCATTAGAACACTGGAGTGGTGGTTGTTGGAAATGGCCCTCTATACGCCTATGTAGATATTGCAATCAAAACTAGACGTATGCAGCTAGAATAGTCATTTACCACATTAACTATGTACGGATTGTATTTCTGTTTAATGGTAGCCTCATTGAAAAAAATGCTTTTCTTTCAAAAATAAGGAAATATCTAAGTGACTCCAAACTTTTGAACTGTAGTGTGTGTGTGTGTGTGTGTGTGTGTGTGTGTGTGTGTGTGTGTGTTTGTGTGTGTGTACAGATTTTATTTATATATATATATATATATATATATATATATATATATATATATATATATATATATAATATAAAAAAAATTTTTTGAGAAAAATCAGAACCGTTTCAGCTCTTACTTTGGCCAATGATCCTGATATTTAGACTCATTCTTCCTGTTCCATGCATATGATTTCCCATCTGTGATCACTTTTTACAGGCAGACATATAGCACTTTATACAGTTGAAGACAAAGGATCCACTGTTCACAATAGATAATGGTCAATAGCATTCGCGCTGCTACCAGCGGTAGCTGGAAATTCTCAAATCCTGTTGTAACTCAGAAGCTCTGCCACTTCTGTAGTGGCCACAGACAAGTACTGTAGATTTACTCCTATTCAGATAACAAGAGGTGGATCTGCAGTACCCAGCCACTCCATTATAGACGTGACTGAGCATCCGAGAACTTTTGGTACCAGTCGATAACAGCTGATCGGCTGGGGTGCCGTTTGTCACACCCCCATCCATCAGGCATTGAAGAACTGTCCTTTAGATAGACCAAGAATAAAAAGTCTTCATCCGGATAAGGGGAGTATTGTCAAGAACTTGCACATGGTCGGTTAAGTTGGTTATGATCGAGGTCCCCATCTCCGAAAGCCCAACCAATCACAAGAATGTGGGACCCAAGTCCTGCATTAGGCTGGCATGGTGGCCACGCATGCACACTGCTGCTCCCTTAAGTCCATGGGACAGACTGATCTGGATATGTACAATGCTCAGATTTATCTGTGCCGTAGATTTGTAGCAGAAACGTGCTTGCTAAAATGGGGATTTAGAACTTCTGTTTTACTGGAATACAAGCTATGACCAGACTTCAGCAGCCCATCACCTGCATAAGTAATATGTTGGGATTGTGAACCCCTTTAATGCTACATTCTAGTTGACATATAGTTTGAGTATTCCCAGATTTATGGGTGATTTATCCTTACTTTGTTTTATTTTGTCTATATTTCTTTTTGGCTATTCTTTTTCTGTCTTTAGCTATGCTGCAGTGCAGGACACGTGATCACTGCTAAAAAAAATTTGTATTCTTTTTATTCTCATCAGAATCGGATGCACGAGAGCATGAAGCTGTTTGATAGTATTTGCAACAACAAATGGTTTATTGACACCAGCATAATCCTCTTCCTCAACAAGAAGGACTTGTTTGAAGAGAAGATCAGCAGGAGCCCACTTACAATCTGCTACCCCGAATACTCAGGTACATGCTGCATGTGGCCCACGGCTGGATCAGCCACTAAGTTATATCAGATACCTAAATGATCATATATGGCGTGGGCTTTTCTATAGCAATCCCAAAAATCCTATAGAAAATCAGGAGTAACAGGTGAAAAAATAAACTACAAATCTTTATTGATAAGTGACACTATAGAGTAAAGAAGTCGATAAAAGGAGAATGTCAAACAAAGGTTAAACTGCACAGGGGCTTGCAATGAAGAATCAGCAAGCATATCGAATATATCAGCATGTTCCAACAACATCATGCACAAATAGCCACACTCAAGGTCAGATATATAGTCAATCAGTGTGACTACTGAGCCAAAAGGTCCAATAAGGTGGTGTGAACGAACTCAATATTAACACACTGGAAATGCTAAGAATACTTGGCCCTGTGACCAAAGGGTAAAAGAGGCCATTCTGAAAGATAAGTCCTAGTTAAAGTAAAAAGAAAGGCAAAAGAGCCTGTGTGGCAGCTAAAAGGAGCACCCCTGATGCGTTTAGCTGAGGGATCTAGTTTTTATACCCCTGCCTATAATTCTCTTCAATTTTATGTTCATTTTCCAGGCTCTAGTACATATGAAGAGGCAGCTGCCTATATTCAGTGCCAGTTTGAGGACCTAAACAGAAGAAAAGACACAAAAGAGATTTACACACATTTCACATGTGCGACAGACACAAAGAATGTGCAGTTTGTGTTTGATGCAGTGACGGATGTTATCATAAAAAGCAATCTTGTGGAGTGTGGCCTTTACTAACCTGGAAGTACAAGTAAGTACCTACCACTTCTGCAGTTTGGATGATGCCTATTGCAACACCCTGAAATGTATCTGACAAAGAGCTTGTGTGTGTGTCTGTGTACGTACGTGTACACAGTGTGCAGAATTATTGGGCAAATGAGTATTTTGATCACATGATGATTTGTATACATGTTGTCCTACTCCAAGCTGTAAAGGCTTGAGAGCCAACTACCAATTAAGTAAATCAGGTGATGTGCATTTCTGTAATGAGGAGGGGTGTGGTGTAATGACATCAACACCCTATATAAGGTGTGCTTAATTATTAGGCAACTTCCTTTTCTTTGGCAAAATGGGTCAGAAGAGAGATTTGAGGGGCTCTGAAAAGTCCAAAATAGTGAGATGTCTTGCAGAGGGATGCAGCAGTCTTGAAATTGCCAAACTTTTGAAGCGTGATCACCGAACAATCAAGCGTTTCATAGCAAATAGCCAACAGGGTCGCAAGAAGCGTGTTGGGGAAAAAAAGGCACAAAATAACTGCCCATGAATTGAGGAAAATAAAGCGTGAAGCTGCCAAGATGCCATTTGCCACCAGTTTGTCCACGTTTCAGAGCTGCAACGTTACTGGAGTATCAAAAAGCACAAAGTGTGCCATACTCAGGGACATGGCCAAGGTAAGGAAGCCTGAAAGACGACCACCTTTGAACAAGAACATAAGATAAAACGTCAAGACTGGGCCAAGAAATATCTTAAGACTAATTTTTCAAATGTTTTATGAACTGATGAAATGAGAGTGACTCTTGATGGGCCGGATGGATGGGCCAGAGGCTTGATCAGGAAAGGGCAGAGAGCTCCACTCAGACTCAGATGCCAGCAAGGTGGAGGTGTGCTACTGATATGGGCTGGTATCATCAAAGCTGACCTTGTGGGACCTTTTCGGGTTGAGGATGGAGTGAAGCTCAACTCATAGACCTACTGCCAGTTTCTGGAAGACAACTTCTTCAAGCAGTGGTACAGGAAGAAGTCGGTATCGTTCAAGAAAAACATGATTTTCATGCAGGACCATGCTCCATCACATGCATCCAACTACTCCACAGTGTGGCTGGCCAGTAAAAGTCTAAAAGATGAAAAAATAATGACCTGGCCCCCTTGTTCACCTGATTTGAACCCCAAGAGAAAACCTGTGGTCCCTCATAAAAAGTGAGATCTACAGGGAGGGAAAACAGTACACCTCTCGGAACAGTGTCTGGGAGGCTGTGGTGGCTGCTGCACGCAATGTTAATCGTAAACAGATCAAGCAACTGACAGAATCTATGGATGGTAGGCTGCTGAGTGTCATCATAAAGAAAGGTGGCTATCTTGGTCACTAATTTTTGGGGGGTTTGTTTTTGCATGTCAGAAATGTTTATTTCTAAATTTTGTGCAGTTTTATATTGGTTTACCTGGTGAAAATAAACAAGTGAGATGGGAATATATTTGGTTTTTATTAAGTTGCCTAATATTTATGCACAGTAATAGTTACCTGCATGAACAGATATCCTCCTAAGATAGCCAAATCTAAAAAAATCCCCACTCCAACTTCCAAAAATATTAAGCTTTGATATTTATGACTCTTTTGGGTTGATTGAGAACAGAGTTGTTGATCAAGAATTAAAAAAATCCTCTAAAATACAACTTGCCTAATTCTGCACACAGTGTGTATATATACAGTGTGTGTGTGTGTGTGTGTGTGTGTGTGTGTGTGTGTGTGTGTGTGTGTGTGTGTGGATATAGATATATAGATAGATATAAAAATATTAAATATTTTTTTAACCAAACTCCAGAATGAAAGGGCCAATGCCCCCTTCTGTAGGTTGCTCCTTTTGACCATATTGATATAGAATGTATGTATTATAATATGCACAGATATTTGACTTTCAGGTAATCTTTTCAGGTGATCTTAATGTGACCTTTTCTAAACTTTTGAATACACATGTCCAACTATTTAATGTTTCAGTAATTCACTACGGCTGTTTAATATGTTTGATACACGAATCACCCAATAGATTTCAGGGTTCAATTAAAATGAGTATTTAGGCTGTGCCCACGTTGCAGCTGAAAAAAACGCAAATTTTTTATTGCGTTTGCATGTTTTTTTTTTATGAGTTTTTCCTTGCTTTTTGTGCTTATGGCTAGGGCTGAGCAGATCCGAACTGTAAAAGTCCGGATCTGCGTGGTTTCAAAGATTTCCAGATCCGGAATTCCGGGTGCACGATCCGGATCAAGCACTGGCGAAAATAATTGAAAAATAAAGAAAAAAAGGAATAAAACCGTTTCATACTTACCGGGCACACTGCTTCCGGGTCGCGCATTCACTTCCTGTACTGTGCATACCGTATGCACATAGCTTTCCGTATTTTCCCCGCCCACCGACCGTCCTCTCGTCTGTGATCGGTTGCAGGCAGACGCGCCCCCAACCTGTGACAGTATCTGACTGCCTGCACTCATCACAGCTCAGTCATGGTCTGCACAGCCAGCAGTCGTGCTCTATGGCCGCTGGCTGTGTTATGTAGCAGAGCTGAAGCGGAATGGGACCTTGTGGGAATTACACCGGACCTGCAGGGTGTTGGGGGTTAATAAAGAGGTGAAGAAGAATGTATTTTGTACTTAATTCCAAATATAGGATTTTTCTCTTTGTCTGTGTTTATTTACTTTCTTTTACAGGTTATTGTGATGCCGGTATCTCATAGACGCCTGTGCCATCACTAACCTAGGGTTTAGTGGCTGCTGTGTGCAGCTATTAAGCCCTTATTACCCCGATTGCCACCGCTCCAGGGCAATCGAGAATAGCATGTGGTTTCTTTTAGGCCGGAGTCACACTTGCGAGGGACTCCCGCGAGTCTGATATCACAGAACAGATGCGCACACTTCTGACAGGAGCGTGCATGTGTCTCTAGGTGCATGCACGCACATGTTCAGAGAGCGGTAGGCTGCGCCGGGTGCTGTCATGCCAGACTTGCACAAGTCTGAGATCGCAGCACAGCCGCACACACTTCTGACAGGAACATGCATGTGTTTCTGAAAACACATGCACGTTCACCATACTGACCCGCAGACACTTGCACTGATTTCCCCGCCCACCTGCCGTCCTGCTGCCTGTGATTGGCTGCAGTCATATTATTGAATTGCAGGCATAATATTGAATTGTCGGCTCCGGAAGGGAAAAGCATGACCTGGAGTGTGCCACCATGACACAGCCTCAGGTGAGTACACCGCACACGCTCCTACCCCCCTATCCCTTCCACCACCGTTTTTAATCTCCGTATTCTGGCACCCATAGACTTATATGGGCACCGGAATCTGGAGCAGATCCGGATTATGTTTTTTTTAATCAGTGATCCCGGATTTTGTCGGATTCGATCAACTCTACTCATGGCGACCGCGGAGGCTCAGGTATTGTACTTCCGCGATCGCCACCGGGTCTCTGGCTCATGTTACAGCCGGGACCTGGCTCTCACTGCCCGGAGCGGTCCCTGCGCCACTCCCGGCAGTTTAACCCCCCTGAATGCTGTGATCAGTGCGATCGTAGGTCAGGGAGAGGAATCGCTTACCTCTCCCTGGCGATTGGGGCCCTGTAATGCAATCTCAGGGACCCGATCGCTCCCATAGTAACCATGACAACTCCGGGTTACTGAACTACGGAGAGCCTCGTACATCATGCTGTATGCACAGTGTATGAGGCAAAGTGCTTCAATATAATCCCCTTTAGTGATAACGCAAAACAAGGGATTATAAAAATGCAGGAAAAAAAACAAAATCGCAGAAAGAATTAACCCCTTCACCCCCGGCCACTAAAACACCCTTGTGACTGGGCCATTTTTTGCAATTCTGACCAGTGTCACTTTGACAAGTTATAATTCTGGAATGCTTCAATGGATCCTGGTGATTCTGACATTGTTTTTTCGTGACGCATTGTACTTCATGACAGTGGTAAATATAGGACGATATTTTTTGTGTTTTTGTGAAAATTTGGGATTTTTGGTAAATATTTTGAAAACTTTGCAATTTTCAAACTTTGACATTTTATGCCCATATAAATCCAGGAGTTTCAGTATCGCAAAGTTACTAAATGACATTTCTCACATGTCTACTTTACACCAGTGCAATTTTTAAAACAAATTTTCTTTGTCGCTCCTAATTGGGAGACCCAGACAATTGGGTGTATAGCTACTGCCTCCGGAGGCCACACAAAGTACTACACTTAAAAGTGTAAGGCCCCTCCCCTTCTGGCTATACACCCCCCCGTGGGATCACGGGCTCCCCAGTTTTATGCTTTGTGCGAAGGAGGCCAGACATCCACGCATAGCTCCACTGTTTAGTCAGCAGCAGCTGCTGACTATGTCGGATGGAAGAAAAGAGGGCCCATACTAGGGCCCCCAGCATGCTCCCTTCTCACCCCACTTTCTGTCGGCGGTGTTTGTTAAGGTTGAGGTACCCATTGCGGGTACGGAGGCTGGAGCCCACATGCTGATTCCTTCCCCATCCCCATTTGGGCTCTGGGTGAAGTGGGACTTTACCGGTCTCCGGGCACTGAGGCCGTGCTCCATCCACAGCCCCTGGAGGATCTGCTGGATACGGAGCGGAGTTTTCTCAGGGACAGGACCCTGCTCCATCAAGGTACTCCGTGTCCCCGTGCTTATCGCACGCACACTGCAGCATTGCTGGGTGTGTTAGTGCGCCGGGGTAAACAGCGCTGCTGCGCTGGTGCCGTTACTCACTACAGCTCTGCTGAGTGAGGTGACTTTGTACGATCGGCCGATCCGGCCGCTGGGGTCAGTGTTTACTGGTCGCGGCTGGGATTTGTGGTGCGCCGGGGACTTCCGCGCTGGCCGTGCATATATGACGGCCGCGCTAGATTACTACAGTCCCCGGCTTTTGCGGCCTAGTTCGTATCGTTCCCGCCCCCGGACCTGCCAGTCAGGAGGAGGGCGGGACGCTGTACAGTCCAGCAGCGTTAAGAGCTGGAGTCTGTTTTACATACTCCAGCCCTCACACTAGGCACAGGGGGACGCAGCTTCCCGCTCTTTTGTTTGGGACGCCCACGGTCCGCCCCTCTTCACAGGACGCCGGCAGCCATTCCTGCCTGCACGCTGAACTGCGGAGGGGAGGCTGGGAGACCCAGACAAGGGATTCTACGATCTCACACCCGCTTTTCAGCGGGCGGTAAGCAGCCCTCAAGGGCTCTCCCCCACTTGTGCCATAGTGTACTTTTGTATTTTGTGCTGGCAATACTTTGCACTGTACAGTCGCTGGTGGTTTTCTGCTATATACCCTCCTTAGATTTCTCAAGGAGATAACAGCATGTCGTCCGCAAAAAGCAAAAGTGCCAAGGCACGGACTTTATATGCTGCTTGTACCGCATGTGGGGCTACTCTACCGGCAGGTTCCACTGACCCCCATTGTGTGCAGTGCTCGGCCCCTGTGGCAATTGCTCAGCCGGGGCCGCTGCTAGAGGTGACCCAGGGAGAACCACCTGTAAATGCTGTCCAGGTGACAGGGACGGAGTTTGCAGCTTTTGCTGACAAATTGTCTATGACTATGTCTAAAATTCTTGAAACATTGCAGTCTAGACCAGTAACTCAGACCATGGGCACTGTTAATCCATTGCCCCCTGGTCCCCCTCAGCTGGACCACTTCCTAGCTCCGGGGGTGTCATATGCACCCCAGGGTGACGGCTCTGACTCGGACGACAGTCCCAGACAACCTAAGCGGGCTCGCTATGAGCGACCCTCAACTTCATCACACTGGTCAGGGTCCCAGCGGGACGACTCTCTGTGTGATGAGGCGGATGTAACTGATCAGGAGTCTGATGCTGGGGCCGCTCTCAATCTAGATACCCCGGATGGTGACGCCATAGTGAATGATCTTATAGCGTCCATCAATAGGATGTTAGACATTTCTCCACCAGCTCCTCTTGCGGAGGAGGCAGCTTCACAGCAGGAGAAATTCCATTTCAGGTATCCCAAGCGTAAATTAAGCACGTTTCTGGACCACTCTGACTTTAGAGACGCAATCCAGAAACACCACGCTTATCCAGATAAGCGTTTTTCCAAACGGCTTAAAGATGCACGCTATCCTTTTCCCCCTGACGTGGTCAAGGGCTGGACACAGTGTCCCAAGGTGGACCCTCCAATCTCCAGGCTTGCAGCCAGATCTCTAGTTGCAGTGGAAGATGGGGCGGCACTTAAAGATGCCACTGACAGACAGATGGAGCTCTGGTTAAAATCCATCTATGAAGCTATTGGAGCGTCGTTGGCGCCAGCATTCGCAGCCGTATGGGCACTCCAAGCTATTTCAGCTGGGCTTACACAGGTCGACACGGTCACACGTACATCTGCTCCGCAGGTGGCACCCTTGACCTCTCAAATGTCTGCATTCGCGTCTTACGCGATTAATGCTGTTCTAGACTCTACGAGCCGTACGGCGGTGGCGTCAGCCAACTCTGTGGTTTTACGCAGAGCCCTGTGGTTGAGAGAATGGAAGGCAGATTCTTCTTCCAAGAAGTGCTTAACCAGTTTGCCTTTTTCTCGTGACCGATTGTTTGGTGAGCGTTTGGATGAAATCATTAAACACTCCAAGGGTAAGGATTCATCCTTACCTCAGCCCAGACAAAACAAACCTCAACAGAGGAGGGGACAGTCTGGTTTTCGGTCCTTTCGAGGCTCAGGCAGGTCCCAATTCTACTCGTCCAAAAGGACTCAGAAGGATCAGAGGGGCTCAGATTCTTGGCGGACTCAATCACGCCCAAAAAAGCCAGCCGGAAGAACCGTTAACAAGACGGCTTCCTCATGACTCTCAGCCTCCTCTCTCCGCATCCTCGGTCGGTGGCAGGCTCTCCCGCTTTGGCGACATTTGGTTGTCACAGGTCAAAGACCGTTGGGTGAGAGACATTCTGTCTCACGGGTACAGGATAGAGTTCTGCTCTCGTCCTCCAACTCGCTTCTTCAGAACTTCCCCACCGCCCGACCGAGCCGATGCTCTGCTGCAAGCGGTGTCCGCTCTAAAGGCGGAAGGAGTGGTGACTTCTGTTCCTCTTCAGGAACAAGGTCACGGTTTTTACTCCAATTTGTTTGTGGTGCCAAAGAAAGACGGGTCGTTCCGTCCCGTCCTGGATCTAAAGCTGCTCAACAAACACGTAAAAACCAGGAGGTTCAGGATGGAATCTCTCCGCTCCGTTATCGCCTCAATGTCTCAAGGAGATTTCCTAGCATCAATAGACATCAAGGATGCTTATCTCCACGTGCCAATTGCGCCAGAGCATCAGCGTTTTCTACGCTTCGTTATAGGAAGCGAACACCTGCAGTTCGTAGCTCTTCCTTTCGGGCTGGCGACAGCCCCTCGGGTCTTCACCAAGGTCATGGCAGCAGTAGTAGCAGTCCTGCACTCGCAAGGTCACTCCGTGATCCCGTATTTGGACGATCTACTTATCAAGGCACCCTCTCAAGAGGCATGCCAACACAGCCTGAACGTGGCACTGAAGACTCTCCAGAGTTTCGGGTGGATTATCAACTTTTCAAAGTCAAATCTAACCCCGACCCAATCACTAACATATCTTGGCATGGAGTTTCATACTCTCTCAGCGATAGTGAAACTTCCACTGGACAAACAGTGCTCGCTACAGATAGGGGTGCAATCTCTCCTTCAGGGCCAGTCGCACCCCTTGAGGCGCCTCATGCACTTCCTAGGGAAGATGGTAGCAGCAATGGAAGCAGTTCCTTTTGCGCAGTTTCATCTGCGTCCACTACAATGGGACATTCTCCGCCAATGGGACGGGAAGTCGACGTCCCTCGACAGGGAGGTCTCCCTCTCTCAGGCAGCCAAGGAATCTCTCCGGTGGTGGCTTCTTCCCACCTCATTGTCAAAAGGAAAGTCGTTCCTACCCCCATCCTGGGCGGTGGTCACGACAGATGCGAGTCTATCAGGGTGGGGAGCAGTGTTTCTCCACCACAGGGCTCAGGGTACGTGGACTCGGAAAGAGTCCACCCTTCAGATCAATGTTCTGGAGATCAGAGCAGTCTATCTTGCCCTACAAGCCTTCCAACAGTGGCTGGAAGGCAAGCAGATCCGAATTCAGTCGGACAACTCCACAGCGGTGGCATACATCAACCACCAAGGGGGAACACGCAGTCGGCAAGCCTTCCAGGAAGTCCGGCGGATTCTGACGTGGGTGGAAGACACGGCATCCACCATATCCGCCGTTCACATCCCAGGCGTAGAAAACTGGGAAGCAGACTTTCTCAGTCGCCAGGGCATGGACGCAGGGGAATGGTCCCTTCACCCGGACGTGTTTCAGGAGATCTGTCGCCGCTGGGGGATGCCGGACGTCGACCTGATGGCGTCACGGCACAACAACAAGGTCCCGGTTTTCATGGCACGGTCTCACGATCACCGAGCTCTGGCGGCAGACGCCTTAGTTCAAGATTGGTCGCAGTTCCGACTACCGTATGTGTTCCCACCTCTGGCATTGTTGCCCAGAGTGCTCCGCAAACTCAGGTCCGACTGCCGCCGCGCCATTCTCGTCGCTCCAGACTGGCCAAGGAGGTCGTGGTACCCGGATCTGTGGCACCTCACGGTAGGCCATCCGTGGGCACTACCAGACCGTCCAGACTTGCTGTCTCAAGGGCCGTTTTTCCATCTGAATTCTGCGGCCCTGAACCTGACTGTGTGGCCATTGAGTCCTGGATCCTAGCGGCCTCAGGTTTATCTCATGAAGTGGTTGCCACCATGAGACAGGCTAGGAAACCATCCTCCGCCAAGATCTACCACAGGACGTGGAGGATATTCCTATCTTGGTGCTCGGCTCAGGGAGTTTCTCCCTGGCCTTTTGCATTGCCTACTTTTCTTTCCTTCCTGCAGTCTGGGTTGGAAAAAGGTTTGTCGCTTGGCTCCCTTAAGGGTCAAGTCTCCGCGCTATCCGTATTTTTTCAGAAACGCCTGGCGCGACTTCCTCAGGTACGCACGTTCCTGCAAGGGGTTTGTCATATCGTCCCCCCTTACAAGCAGCCATTGGAGCCCTGGGACCTGAACAAGGTTCTAATTGCTCTCCAAAAGCCGCCTTTCGAGCCTATGAAGGAGGTTTCCCTTTCTCATCTTTCACAGAAAGTGGCCTTTCTAGTGGCGGTCACGTCTCTTCGGAGAGTGTCCGAGCTGGCGGCGTTATCATGCAGATCTCCATTCCTGGTGTTTCACCAGGACAAGGTAGTTCTGCGTCCAATTCCAGAATTTCTTCCCAAGGTGGTATCTTCCTTTCATCTCAATCAAGATATCACTTTACCGTCTTTGTGTCCGCATCCAGTTCACCAATTTGAAAAAGGTTTGCATTTATTGGATCTGGTGAGAGCACTCAGGATCTACATTTCCCGCACGGCGCCTCTGCGCCGCTCGGATGCACTCTTTGTCCTTGTCGCTGGTCAGCGTAAAGGGTCGCAAGCTTCCAAATCCACCCTTGCGCGTTGGATCAAGGAACCAATTCTTCACACCTACCGTTCTGCTGGGCTTCCGATTCCATCAGGACTGAAAGCCCATTCTACCAGAGCCGTGGGTGCGTCCTGGGCATTACGGCACCAGGCTACGGCTCAGCAGGTGTGCCAGGCGGCTACCTGGTCGAGTCTGCACACTTTTACCAAGCATTATCAGGTGCATACCTACGCTTCGGCGGATGCCGGCCTAGGTAGACAAGTCCTTCAGGCGGCGGTGGCTCACCTGTAGGAAAGGGCTGTTTGACGGCCCTATCACGAGGTATTCTTTTACCCACCCAGGGACTGCTTTTGGACGTCCCAATTGTCTGGGTCTCCCAATTAGGAGCGACAAAGAAGAAGGGAATTTTGTTTACTTACCGTAAATTCCTTTTCTTCTAGCTCCAATTGGGAGACCCAGCACCCGCCCTGTTTTTCTTAGGAAATTTGTTTTTTTTCGGGTGCACATGTTGTTCATGTTGAACAGTTCAGTTCTCCGAGGTTGTTTCTCGGGTTGAATTTGTATTTAAAACAGTTATTGGCTTTCCTCCTTCTTGCTTTTGCACTAAAACTGAGGAGCCCGTGATCCCACGGGGGGGTGTATAGCCAGAAGGGGAGGGGCCTTACACTTTTAAGTGTAGTACTTTGTGTGGCCTCCGGAGGCAGTAGCTATACACCCAATTGTCTGGGTCTCCCAATTGGAGCTAGAAGAAAAGGAATTTACGGTAAGTAAACAAAATTCCCTTCTTTTTTTTTGTTAGAAAGGTTCAAAGTTCATCAGCACTTGCACATTTTTCCAACAAAATTTGCAAGATCATTTTTTTTTAGGGTCCACGTCACTTTTGAAGTGACTTTGAGAGGCCTAGGTAACAGAAAATACCCAAAAGTGACACCATTCTAAAAACTACAAAAATATTTTTTTTTCAGCCAGCTTACCGGTACTCCCCGATGTGTGGAATCCTTCATATGATCTGGAAACAGAGTCCGCAAAGGGAGCAGGGCAGGAGCCAGCCACGGAAATCAATATAGAAAAAATCATTCAAAACTCCAGCGAACAAATTCCAAGACTCAGTTGATACTCTTAAAAAAAAATTCTTGCGATGCAAATTTTATGAAATCCATTAAAAATAGATCCACACGTGGGGCAAAATTTCATATGAAATAGGAGCTGTAGTCTCTCGGACTACGCGTTTCGGCATGTGTTCGCCTTCTACATGGTCCCTCATTTTTAATGGAATTATTTAATAAAATTTGCATTGCAAGAATTTTTTTAAGAGCATCAACCGAGTCTTGGAATTTGTCCACTGGAGTTCTTTCTACATTCTAAAAACTGCACCCCTAACACTACTCAAAATTACATCCAAGAAGTTTATTAACCCTTTAGGTGCTTAACAGGAACAAAAGCAATTTGATAGTAAAAACTGAAAATTTTACTTTTGTACACAAAAATGGTACTTTAGCCATAAAACTTTGCATTTTCACAAGATATCAGGAAAAAACGCACCATAAAATTTAGTGTGCAATTTCTCCAACGTACGGAGATACCTCACATGTGGTGGAAATCAATTGTTTGGGCGCACGGCGGGGCTCGGAAGAGAATAGGAGTCATTTGAATTTTTGAAAGCAAAATTAGCTGAAATCATTAGCGGACGCAGTGTCATGTGTGGAGACCCCCTGAGGTGCCTAAACAGTGGAGCTCACCCACATGCGACCCCATTTTGGAAACTAGACCGCTCAGGGAATTTATCTAGTTGTCTAGTGAGCACTTTGAATCCCTGGGGGCTTCACAGAAGTTAACGTTGAGCCATGAAATTAAAAAAAAAAAATTTACTGCAAAATTGTTACTTCAACCATGTAGCTTTTTTTCACAAGGGAATCAGAAAAAAAATGCACCATAAAATGTATCGTGCAATTTCTCCTGAGTACGGAGATACCTCATATGCGGTGGAAATCAATTCTTTGGGTGCACAGCAGAGCTCAGAAGAGGAGTGCCATTTGACTTTTGAAATGCATGGATGCCGAAGCAGTGATGTGCGTCACTGATCAGCCACTGCAGGACACACACGGATGTGGTGCAAAAGCGATGGTGGATACAGATAAAAGAAAAAAAGTCGTGCCCAAAATTGAGCACAGATGCAGATTCGTGATGTGCATTCTGATCAGCGCTCGGCCGCTGCAGGACGCACACACAGATGAGGTACAAAAAGCGTCAGGGATACGGAGAAAAAAATAAATTATACTCACAGGAGTATTAGCAGGAGGATCACTGAACAGAGAAACTGCAGGAGTTATAGCAGGCAGAGAGATGGACAGCTTATTACAGGAGCAGGCAGTAAGAAAGACAGCTAAGTGAGGACCCAAGAAGGACCCAGCGATGGAGGCAGATGCGATCGGACGTCACACGCAGAAGACCTCGGACGAGCCGGTGGCTGTACTAGGGGACGTCTGAGGGGGACAGGAAAAGCCGAGGGAGGGATCGCACCGACCACAGGAGGAAAGAACACAGGGGGAGCGGATCGGCGGGCTGGGGGGGGGGGCAAATATGGGCAGGGTGGCAGATCGGGAGCGCGCAGAACAATACTTACAGCGGCAGCAAGATTAGGAAGCGACGTTCGGACAACAGCGGTGGCGTAGTACTAAAAGTACTATCAGGACACGGCGCAGACATGCTGGGGAAGGGCTCTCCAGGCCAAAACAAGCCTGGGGAGGACAGTCACCCCCAGGTCAGACCGCCCCCCCCCCTGCACGCTGATTGGAGCGATTGCGCGTCATAGCACGATCACTCCAATCAGTGCTGCAGGGGGTGGGGGTGCTGTGTTGTTTAATGTTCTCCAGCCTAGCCAGCTGCTGCAGCACCTCATAGCTGGATCTCACAGGGTCGCACTGTTTGGGGCATTTTTTTTTTTAGCCGAAAACAGTGTGATCTCTGTGATTGGCGGTTCAGATTTGAACAGTCAATCACAACCATCGTGGATGGGGCAACGCTACCCCCCCGGGGTCAATAAAAGGTCCCCTGCTCTAAGAAACAGCAGGGGACATCATTTGAAAGCCGTTGCTATGACCATGGCAATCAAATGAATTTTAGGCAGTAAAGTTACATTCTTGGTCCTTAAGTCACATAAAAATAGGACTTCACTGCCCGCGGTCGTGAAGGGGTTAACATGCTGCTGCTTTTTCAGCAACAAAATTTACAAGAAAAATGCATAATGGGCAATGCAAGTCACGATTCTTATAGACTTTGCTGGCAGGGCTGTGGAGTCGGTAAGCCAAACCTTCGACTCCGACTCCTCAAATTCTCTTGCACCGACTCCGACTCCGGCTCCGACTCCGACTCCGGCTCCGACTCCGACTCCTACATATATTGCTTAGTTAGGTGAAAAATTTATTGTAGTACATGAATATGTGTATGTGAACATCAGACATTTAATAATTTTTATGATACGATAATCAAGATATTTGGATAGAACATAAAATATATTTATTGGAATACAACTTTAGAACACAAAAAACTGTAATAAATTGTAAATATGTAATACACTATGTAATATACAGTAGATTACATATATATCTTGTGTGTGTATATACACTGTGTGTATATATATATATATATATATTACATATTTACAATTTATTAGTTTTTTGTGTTCTAAAGTTGTATTCCAATAAATATTTTATGTTCTATCCAAATATCTTGATTATTGTATCATAAAAACAATTAAATGTCTGATGTTCACATTGTACTACAATAAATTTTTCACTTAAATATAAGCATTATACTAAATGTTATTATTTAGTAAATATTCAGCACATTCTGCATTGCACTCCTGTCCCCAATTTATTATATATTTTAAGAGTCGGAGTCGGTGCATTTTATACCGACTCCGACTCCACCAAAATGAGCTCCGACTCCGACTCCACGACTCCGACTCCGACTCCACAGCCCTGTTTGCTGGAATGCTTTTTCCTTGTTTTTATTGATTTAAAATAAGGAAGGAAAAACACATAAAAAAAAGCCACGTGGGCACATAGCCTTAAACAGTTTTCCTCATCATGCTGTTCACATTTTTAAATATATGAACATAAGACCGGCATTCCAAAACTTGCAGTAATCTTTAGGATTTAATCCATAGAAGCACAGTACAAACAGAACGCGTTTTCGGCTAGACCTTTAGGCCCTGTGCGCACTAGAAAATGGAATTTTTTGTTAAGAAAATTCCAGGCCCTCTGAAAGATCACCGTACCCGCGGTTAAAAAACGCAGCAAACCGCACCCGAAAACCGCGTGCAGTTTTACAGCATTTTTTCCGCGGGTTGTTCTCTGTGGTTTTTGATCATGATATATAGCAAAAAACGCAGGTACCTGTGGATAAGAAGTGACATGCAATTCTTTGTGGTGCAGAAAACATGCAGCAAAACCTGTTGGTGAAAAAAACGCAGTGTGCGCACAGGTCCTTAGCCTTTGTCAATACATCTGACTAATTATAAAAAAAACACATAGCCAGAGGCCACAACTTCAGTGATTGAACCACCCAATTCATTTACATATTAAATTGAATGTTTTAAAGAAAGTATATCAAGTATCTCTGATAAAAACTATATAATATATAAATCATATAGATAGATTAAGTGAAAAATAAGGAGAAACTAAACAAAAATAATTTCTTTTTCGCTCCTAATTGGGAGACCCAGACAATTGGGTGTATAGCTATTGCCTCCGGAGGCCACACAAAGTATTACACTTAAAAGTGTAAGGCCCCTCCCCTTCTGGCTATACACCCCCAGTGGGATCACTGGCTCACCAGTTTTGTGCTTTGTGCGAAGGAGGCAACACATCCACGCATAGCTCCACTGTTTAGTCAGCAGCAGCTGCTGACTATGTCGGATGGAAGAAAAGAGGGCCCATACGAGGGCCCCCAGCATGCTCCCTTCTCCCCCCACTTCATGTCGGAGGTGTTTGTTAAGGTTGAGGTACCCATTGCGGGTACGGAGGCTGGAGCCCACATGCTGCTTCCTTCCCCATCCCTTTTTACAGGGCTCTGGGTGAAGTGGGATTCTATCGGTCTCCAGGCACTGAGGCCGTGCTCCATCCACAGCCCCTGGTATCTGCTGGACATGGAGCGGAGTATCTTCAGGGACATGGCCCTGCTACATGGAGGTACTCTGTGTCCCTGTGGGGACCGCGCAGACACACGGCAGCACTGCTGGGTGTGTTAGTGCGCCAGGGACAGCGGCGCTGTCCGCACTAGTGCCATCGCACACCACAGCGTTGCTGGGTGTGTTAGTGTATTGGGTGACTACCGCGCTAACCGCCGCTGCCGTTTTTATTTAAGGCGCCGCTGGGATTTGTGGTGCGCCGGGGACTTCCGTGCCGGCCAGCACTGATATGCCGGCCGCGCTTATTAACTCGAGTCCCCGGCTTCTGGGCCTAGTCTCCCTTCGTTACCGCCCACAGGCCTGACAGTCAGGGTAGGGGCGTGACGCTGCATAGCACAGCAGCGCTGAGAGCTGGAGTATGTTTTGCATACTCCACCCCTCTCACTGTGTGCACTGTGAAACCGGATTCCCGCACTTTCTCAGGCACGCCCACGGCTTCCTTCTCTACACAGGACGCCGGCAGCCATTAGTGTCAGTTTCTGTACGATACAGAGACAAGTGTGGAAGACCCTGGCATTCTGATAGTCACACAATCGCTGCAACAGGCGTTAAGCAGCACCTGTGGTGCTAACCCCACTAGTGCAGAAGTGCACTTATAGATATGCTTGTACTATATACATTGCACTGTTTGGTCGCACGTTGTATATACCCTCCTGGATTGTGCGGAGGAGTTATCAGCATATTCTCTGTGTAAAACAAAGGTGCAGAACCACATGTTTTTCTATGCAGCCGGTACAGCATGTACGGCTATACGGCCGGCAGGTTACATAGACCCCCATTGTATCCAACTCAGCCGGAGTCTCTGCTAATGGCCAGAGGATGAGGACGGTGTCTGCAGTATTTACTGACAGATTTTCTGAGACTATGGCTATGATACTAGAAGCCTAGCAGTCCGGACATGTCTCTCACAACATGGGCACTGTTGAATCATTGATCCATGGCCCCCCTCAGTGTGAACAACTAACAGCTCCGGGAATGTCACACGCATCCCAGAGTCACGGCTCTGCACAGACGTCAGTCCCAGACAGCCTAAGCGGGCTCACTATGAGCGGCCCTCGGTTTCATCAGGGTCCTAGCAGAAGGACTCTCTGTGTAATGAGGCGGAAGTAGCGGCTCAGGATTCTGATCCTGAGACCGCTCTCAATCTGGATACACCTAATGGTGACGCCATAGTGAATAATCTTATAGCGTCCATCAATAGAATGTTGGTTATTTCTCACCCAGCTCCTCCAGTGGAGGAGTCAGCTTCACGTATTTTTCTGGACCACTCTGCCTTCAGAGATGCAGTCCAGGAACACCACACTTATCCAGATATGCGCTTCTCCAAACGGCTTAGGATACACGTTATCCCTGCCCCCTGACGTGGTCAAGGACTGGACCCAGTGTCCCAAGCGGCATCCTCCAATCTCCAGGCTTGTAGCTAGATCCATAGTTGCAGTGGGAGATGGAGCTGCACTTAAAGATGCCACTGACAGACAGATGGATCTCTGGTCTAAATCCATCTATGAGGCTGTCGGCGCACCGTTGGCTCCAGCATTCTCACCCTTGGGGCACTCCAAGCTATTTCAGCTTGTCTTACACAGATTGACACGGTTACACGTACATCTGTGCCGCAGGTGGCATCCTTAACCTCTCAAATGTCTGCATTTGTTTCTTACGCGATTCAGGTTGCCCTAGACTCTGCGAACCGTGCGGCAGTAGCCTCCGCTACTCCGTGTTTTTAAGCAGAGCCTGGTCTGCTCGTTAAGTGAATGGAAGGCAGATTCTGCTTCCAAAAAAGGGTGCTTAACCAGTTGCCTTTTTCTGCTGACCGACTGTTTGGTGAGCGTTTGGATGTAACCATTAAACAGTCCAGGGGTAAGGATTCATCCTTTCCTCAGCCCGGACACAACAAACCCCAACAGAGCAGGAGGCAGTCGGGGTTTCGGTCTTTTCGAGGCTCGGGCAGGTCCCATTTTTCCTCGTCCAATGTGGACTCAAAAGGATCAGAGGAGCTCAGATTCTTGGCGGGCTCAGTCACGCCCAAAAAAAGAGACAGTCTGAAAACCCGCTTCCAAGGCGGCTTCCTCATGACTTGCGGCCTCCTCTCTCCGCATCCTCGGTCGGTAGCAGGCTCTCCCGCCTTGGCGATATTTAGCTGCCATAGGTCAATGACCGTTGGGTGTGAGACATTCTGTCTCACGGGTACAGGATAGAGCTCACTTCTCGTCCTCCAACTCGATTCTTCAGAACTTCTCCACCTCCCGGCCGAGCCGCTGCTCTTCTGCAAACAGGGTGCACTCTATAGGCAGAAAGAGTGATGACCCCCGTTCCTCTTCAGGAACAAGGTCACGGTTTTTACCCCAAATTATTTGCGGTGCCTATAAGAACGGGCCGTTCCGTCCCGTTCTGGATCTAAAACTGCTCAGCAAGCTCGTGGACACCAGGCGGTTCCGGATGGAATCCCTCCGCCATGTCATCGCCTCAATGTCCCAAGGAGATTTCCTAGCATCATTAGGCATCAAGGATGCTTATCCACACGTGCCGATTGATCCAGAGCACTAGCGTTTCTACGCTTCGTTATAGGAGACGAACACCTTCTGTTCGTAGCTCTACCTTCCGGCTAGCGACAGTCCCACTGGTCTTCGCCAAGGTCAGGGCAGCAGTAGTCACAGTCCTGCACTCTCAGGGTCACTCTGTGATCCCATATTTAGACGATCTACTTGTCAAGGCACTCTCTTAGGAAACATGCCGACACTGCCCGAACGTTGCGCTGGAGACTCTCTAGAGTTTTGGGTGGATCATCAACTTTTTAAAGTCAGATCCGACCCCGACCCTATCGCTAACATATCTAGGCATGGAGTTTCATACTCTCTCAGCGATAGTGAAGCTTCCGCTAGACAAACAGCATTCACTACGGGCTGCAATCTCTTCTTTAAGAACCAGTCGCACACATTAAGACGCCTCATGCACTTCCTACGTAAGATGGTAGCAATGGAGGCAGTTCTTTTCGCGCAGTTTCATCTGCGTCCACTACAATGTGACATTCTCCGCCAATGGGACGGGGAGTCGACCTCCCTCAACAGAGTCGTCTTTCTTTCTCAGGCGGCCAAGGAATCTTCTACGGTGGTGGCTTCTTCCCACCTCATGGTCAAAAAGAAGGTCCTTCCTATCCCCATCCTGGGCGATAGTTACGACAGACGCGAGTCTATCAGGGTGGGGAGCAGTTTTTCTCCACCACAGCGCTCAGGGTACGTGGACTCAGCAAGAGTCCACCCTTCAGATCAATGTTCTTGAACACAGAGCAGTGTATCTTGCCCTACAAACCTT
This sequence comes from Anomaloglossus baeobatrachus, assembly GCF_048569485.1. NCBI lineage: Eukaryota > Metazoa > Chordata > Amphibia > Anura > Aromobatidae > Anomaloglossus > Anomaloglossus baeobatrachus. The sequence goes on along the minus strand of NC_134354.1, from coordinate 254,211,786 downwards.
CCAACAGCAGCTGGAAAGCAAGCAAATCCGACTTCAGTCGGACAACTCCACAGCGGTGGCATACATCAACCACCAAGGAAGAACGCGCAACCGGCAAGCCTTCCAGGAAGTCCGGCAGGTTCTGATGTGGGTGGAAGACACGGCATCCACCATATCCACAGTTCACATCCCAGGCGTGGAAAACTAGGAAGCTGACTTCCTAAGTCGCCGGGGTGTGGCCGAAAGGGTATGGTCTCTTCACCCGGACGGGTTTCAGGAGATCTGGCGCCGCTGACAGAGGCCGGACGTCGATCTAATGGCGTCACGGCACAACAACAATGTGCCAGCTTCATGGCACGGTTTCACAATCATCGAGCTCTGGCGGCAGACGCCTTAGTTCAGCATTGGTCGCAGTTCCAGCTACCTTATGTGCCACCTCTGGCATTGTTGCCCAGAGTGCTGCATTAGATCTGGACCGACTGCGGCCGCGCCATCCTCGTCGCTACAGATTGGCCGAGGATGTTGTGGTTCCCGGTTCTGTGGTGCCTCACGGTAGGCTAACCGGGGGCACTACCAGACCAATCAGACTGGCTGTCTCAAGGGCCATTCTTCCATTTGAATTCTACGGCCCTCAACCTGATGGTGTGGCTTTGAGTCCTGGAACCTAGTGTCGTCAGGATTACCTCAGGACGTGGTTGCCACCATGAGACAGGCTAGCATACCAACGTCCGCCAAGATTGACCACAGGACGTGGAAGATATTCTTATCTCGGTGCTCGGCGCAGGGTGTTTCTCCCTGGCCGGTTGCATCGTCTATGTTTCCTTCCTTCCTGCAATCTAGGTTGGAAAAAGGGTTGTCGCTCAGTTCCCTTTAGGGACAAGTCTCAGCGCTATCTGTATTTTTTCAGAAACGACTTCCTCAGGTACGCACGTTCCTACGGGGAGTTTGTCTTCTCAGCACTCCGTACAGGCGGCCGTTAGAGCCCTGGGATCTGAACAAGGTTCTAATTGCTCTCCAGATGCCGCCTTTCGAGCCTTTGAAAGAGGTCTCCCTTCCCGCTTTTCTCGGGAAGTGGCCTTCTAGTAACGGTCTCGTCTCTTAGGAGAGTTTCCGAGCTAGCAACGCTCTCATACAAATCTCCCTTCCTGGTCCTTCACCAGGACAGGGTAGTTCTGCGTCCGATTCCGGAATTTCTCCCTAAGGTGGTATCCCACTTTCATATCAATCAGGATATCACCTCACCTTCTTTGTGTCCTCGTCCAGTCCATCAATTTCAGAAGGATTTGCATCTGTTGGTTCTGGTGAGAGCACTCAGGTTCTACTTCCCGCATGGCGCTCCTGCGCCACCCGGATGCACTCTTTGTCCTTGTCGCTGGTCGGCGTAAACAGTCGCAAGCTTCTGAATCCACCCTGGCTCGGGGGATCGAGGAACCAATTCTTGAAACCTACAGTTCTACTGGGCTTCTGGTTCTCTCAAGGCTGAAGGCCCATTCTACCAGAGCCGTGGGTGCATCCTGGGCATTACGGCACCAGGCTACGGCTCAGCAGGTGTGTCAGGCACCTACCTGATTGAGTCTGCATACTTTTACCAAGCATTTTCAGGTGCATACCTACGCTTCGGCAGACGCCAGCCTAGGTAGATAAGTCCTTCAGGCGGCGATTGCCCACCTGTAGGAAAGGGCTGTTTGACGGCCCTATCACGAGGTATTCTTTTACCCACCCAGGGACTGCTTTTGGACGTCCCAATTGTCTGGGTCTCCCAATTAGGAGCGAAAAAGAAGGGAATTTTGTTTACTTACCGTAAATTCCTTTTCTTCTAGCTCCAATTGGGAGACCCAGCACCCGCCCTGTTTTCTCGGGGTTTTTCTGTTTTTTCGGGTACACATGTTGTTCATGTGGTATGGTTCAGTTCTCCGATGTTTCCTCGGATTGAATTGGTCTTTAAACCAGTTATTGGCTTTCCTCCTTCTTGCTTTGGCACTAAAACTGGTGAGCCAGTGATCCCACTGGGGGTGTATAGCCAGAAGGGGAGGGGCCTTACACTTTTAAGTGTAATACTTTGTGTGGCCTCCGGAGGCAATAGCTATACACCCAATTGTCTGGGTCTCCCAATTGGAGCTAGAAGAAAAGGAATTTACGGTAAGTAAACAAAATTCCCTTCTTTTGAAAAACTTAAAAAAAAAACAACTTTTTTTAAAGAATTAGTAGGATCATCACAATGGACAATACAATATACATGGTAGATATAGGAACCACATCATATTATGTACGGTAAATATTAACAAAGATCCTTTAACAGCAAGAATTTTAACAAACAATATTTAAAAAAAAAAAAAATTTTAAACAGAAAAAATCTTTTAGCAGAAAAAATTCTATTTGGCTGTGCCATCCCTTGACCAAGCACCTGCAATTTTGAGTACCGCCTGGATATCAATTCTCACATTTTGAAATAATAACAAAGGACACCTAATTGATCAACAGTACCTCGCCATTGCAAGGCTTCAAGCAGGATATTCTCAGACGGAAGTGGCCACTTAGCTTAGTGTCACCAGCAGGTTACAACAGAGATACACAGACGAAGATTCACAGGAAGGCATAGAAGTAGATGTCCTTTGGCCACATCCTACACTGATGATCACTTCATTGTGAACAATGCCCTTTGGAACCGGATGATGAATGTCAGACAACTCCAAACACATTTAAGGGAGGTGAGAGGAAACCAAGTGTCACGTCTGATCAATCAAAATCATTCAGCATGGTCTGCGTACTAGACAACCTGCAGGAGTACCTGAATACACCACCTGGCATAGACTATATCATCTTGCTGGACAAGAAACCGGTGATTTAACACTGATCAGAAATGATGGTCACCAACAATGTTGGAGACCTGAAGGATAGCGTCAGCAACTGTTGTCACCAGACAAGCCTTTGGAGGCATTCGTGTGGGCAGGTGTTTCTAGTCAATACAGAACTGCCTCACACTTTTGTGAATGGTACAGTGACAAGCTCCTACTACTTGAATAACATAATTAATCTAATCATTGTGCCTCTGCATTAACAACAGGCCAAATTTCATCATCATGGACGACAATGATCCAGCTCATCTGTCACATCATTAGGGAGTGGTTGCTTGAGACTGGGGGACCTCAAATGGAGTGGGCTGCACTTCCTCCAGACCTGAATCCCATAGAAAACCTATCGGATCAGCTGAGTCGCCATGTAGAGGCTCGTAACTCTACGCCAGAATCTCAATGACCTAAGGGCCGCCCTTCCTTGAAGAGTGCGATGCCAGGCCTCAATAGACAATAATTTGACTTGTGAACAGCATAAGACATCGTTGTCAAGCTGTAATTGATGCTCACAAAGCCACATTACAAGTTGAGACATTGACATGATTTTTTTGGGTATACCCACCACTGTGGTTTTTGTTTCAATAAATTGTACTACTTAAATGCCCTACTTTCATGATTAAATATCACTGAAGTGTGAACTTTTTGTTTTCCATAAATTTCACCTGAAAGCCAAATATCATTACCATTTTGTGAGTAGTGTATATTATAATGTATTCATATACAAATGAATTTAGATACATTTAGAAATGTTAACATTTATATATCCCTAGTAATCAAAAAAGGGGCTCATAAATCCATTCTCATCTGTGTTCTTTCACGTCCCTTATACTAGATAATGTCATGCTGCTCTAAGGTTAATGGGATACTCCGGAGAGATAAAAAATATTGTAATGGCTATGCCCTCATAAACTCGCCATCCAGAGTGCTGTTACCTACCCTCACAGTACCTGTAATTCATTATGACACTGGAGCTGCTCCTTGGTACTTCCCCCTTCCTTCTGAAACATTACATCATAGATTAGGAGCATGGCCTGCTCCTTGCTGCTAGTAACAGCCAGGCCTCTGATATTAGCTGCTTCCCTGTGGTTCAAGAACCGGGAACATGGCCATACTACCTGATCTGGGACAGCATGGTATCAGATATTATCAGGCGGCTGCCTGTTACTAGCAGAAGGAAGCAGGCCACGCCATTGATATGTGATGTAACATCCCAAAAGAGAGAAAAGCAGCCCCAGCATCATACTGCATTACAGCTACTGTGAGGAACAGGACTGTGGATCTCATCTTTAGAGTTTGAGGGCATGGCAATTAGAATTAATTTTTTTTTTATCTCCCAGAAGTATCCTTTTAAATGTCTAAATCTTTTCTGCACGTGCTCAGTTGTGAAGTTCCTCTCCTAAAGACCAGAATAGTGTCCCCTGGTAGGCATGCCTGCAATCATGTCAACTTGTAAAAGTCTGATTTTAGCACAGTAAGATAATCACGAAATTTGACATTTTATGAAGTCTGAGTCTGAACTTTGGTTTACTGACACCACAGCCCTAGCAAACTATGCAATCATTAGAGTGGACATGCTATGTAACTAATCAGATATCTATGCTATAGGAACAATCCATTTACTTTAAAAGCACAAGAGCTTCAGTCTAGAGACTGGTAGTGGTCCCAGAGGATGGATTGCCTCATATTCATGTGTCAGAAATATATTTCCACAGTTTTATTGTATGCTGCCTTTTATCTTCCCCAGTACCATTGCAGTTTTATTACTGAAGGGGTCGTTGTAGTGACACTATTGTTAATAGTGATATGTGATGTCCCTAATATGCAGTGCCAAAACACCGCTGATACTTGGATGATGATTACAATTAGGGCTGGGCGGACCTAGACTGTATAAAAGTCCGGATCCGCGCGGTTTCAAAGATGCGCCCGAGTGTTTGATCCAAATTTGACACTGGAGAAATTAAAAAAAAAAAGGAAAAATAAAGAAAAAAAGAATGAAGCGAGCACTTCTTACTAAGGCTTCATGTTATGGTGGCACACTGCTTCCAGGTCACGCATTCACTTCCTCTGCCGCGCATTCTTATCGCATACACACTGCTTTCCTCACCCGCCGTCCTGTCGTCTGTAATTGTTTACAGTCAGATCTGCCCCAAACCTGTGACAGTGTCTGCCTGCAATCACTCACAGGCGCGGGTCAGTACCGAGGTATAAAAATAAATAAAACAATTGGTGCAGTGTCCCCCTGTATTCTGATACACAACACCGATAAAGCCCATGACTACATGCTGCCGACCCAGTCCTGCACTTATCTTGGCTGTGTATCAAAAGAAGAGGAACCACAAACTGCTTCTTTTTTTTTTTTTCTTTTCAATTTTCATACCCAGCCATGATAAAGCCAGCTGGGGGCTGATATTCTCAGGCTGGGGAGACCCAGCCTAAAAAATATAAGCCTCCTGACGCCCGGAATTGTCACATCCATTAGATGTGACAAACTCTGCGCTTTACTGGCTCTTCCTGATTACCCTGGTGCGGTGGCAGTCAAGGTAATGATGGGTTAATAACAGCGCACAGCTGCTACTAAACCCTAGGTTATGATGGCAGGCGTCTGACACCCGCATCACTAATTTGTAAGTGAAAGTAAATAAACGCATACACCAAAAAAATCCTTTATTTGGAATAAAAGGTAAAAAACAACCTCTTTCACCCCTTTATAAACTGTGTGGTCGCAATCAGGGTAATGAGAGAATAATAACAGCCCACAGCTGCTACTACACCCTAGATTAGTGATGGCAGGCGTCTGACACCTGCATCACTAATCTGTAAGTGAAAATTACCAAAAAACTAAAAAAATCCGTTCTTTGGAATAAAATACAAAACCCACCCTCTTTCACCACTTTATTGACCCCCCCCAAACACCCCTGCAGGTCCGAAGTAATCCATACGAAATCCCATGACGATTCAGCTCTGCCGCATCTGAATTTCACAGCGAGCGCCATAGAACATGACTGCCTGCTTTGAGTGCAGACAGACAATGACTGAGCTGCGATGAGTGATGACGTCACTCAGGTTATTTGCAGTTCACAGCTGGAAAATCTCCTGGTCCTCCATCTGTAACAGCAGGTAACCTGACCTCAGGTGACTTCAGTAAAGTTAGTGACCTCACCTCAGATGAGACCTGCATCTCCTGGCAGAAAACCGCGGAGGGTTATTTTTTGCTAAGAGATGTAGATTTAGTGCTGAAAATCTTACATCATATTCCTGCACCCAAGCTACACAAAGTTTGCAAAAAAACGCAGGTTTTTTATGCTTTTTTTTTTTTTTTTTTTTTTCCCCCCACGAGTTTTTGCTGCGATTTTTGCCACGGTATTCTGCCGAGAGGTCTGTGAACTCAGTGACCTCACCTGAGGTCAGGTTACCTGCGATCAGAGGTGAAGGACCATGGTAACCTCCAGCTGTGACCGCAAATGACCCGAGTGACGTCACCGCTCATTGCGAAGCTCATTTATTCTCTGCACTCACAGCGGGCAGTCACATTCTATTGCCGCTCACTGTGCCTTGGATGTAGCAGAGCTGAATCGCCATGGGATCTTGTGTGGATTACTTCGGATCTGCAGGTGTGTTTTGGGGGGGTCAATAAAGTGGTGAAAGAGGGTGGGTTTTGTATTTTATTCCAAAGAACGGATTTTTTTAGTTTTTTGGTAATTTTCACTTACAGATTAGTGATGCAGGTGTCAGACGCCTGCCATCACTAATCTAGGGTGTAGTAGCAGCTGTGGGCTGTTATTATTCTCTCATTACCCTGATTGCGACCACATCAGGGCAATTGGAAAGAGCCAGTAAAGCGCCGAACTTGTCGCATCTAATGGATGTGAAAATTCCGGGCGGCTGGAGGCTGATATTATTAGGCTGGGTCTCCCCAACCTGAGAATACCAGTTCCCAGCTGGCTTTATCTTGGCTGAGTATCAAAATTGGGGGCAACCGCACGTCGTTTTTTAAAATTATTTATTTAAATAAATTTAAAAATAAAAAAAAAAACCCTGCATGCGGTTCCTCTTCTTTTGATACAACCAAGATAAGCGCAGGACTGAGGTTGTAGCCATGGGCTTTATCTGTGCTGGGTATCTAAATACCGAGGGGACCCTGCACCAATTGTTTAATTTTACTTATTTTTATACCACGATACTAACGGTAGATGCTAGAGTGTATGGGCTCTTTCCAGGAAGACGTTATTTCAACACGCCCCCTATCACATGATAGGAGTTTGTTCAAAATGCCATCCGATGTTTCCCGCCAGAATAAACATTCTTTTTCTAAATCCACGTGGACATGGAGTTGTATATAATAGAAGCGGGGTTCTAAGGGTAAGACCCCCATATAGGGGATGCAGGGGGGGGACGAAGCCCCCCTTGCGTGATTATGGTGGACGAGAGGAATCATAACCATGCCCACTAACCAAGCCAGTCACGCCCACTAACCTGGAATGAGCCCATACGTTCTAAGCTCACGGTAGATGCTAGAGTGTATAACTCAATTACACTGCTTTCCCACCTACCGGCTGTCCTGACATCTGTGATTGGATGTAGTCAGCTGACACTCAGGGTGGGGGTGCGTCGGACTGTAATCAGCGGCTCAGGAAGTGAATGAGAGGCGTGGGAGCAGCGTACAGCCATGCCGGAGCTTTGGTAAGACCACCGCTTGCGCTTCCATTCCTCTATCCTTTCTACCACCATTTTTGATCTTCGGTTTCTGATCCCCGTAGACTTAAATGGGGGCCAGATTCCGGATTGAATCCGGATTGATTTTTTTTAAAGAGATCAGGGACCCGCTGGTCCTAGTTTTCTGCGAATTCGCCCAGCTCTAATTACAATACATTACACCCCACTCTAAGAGAAAAAAAAGATGATGGCAAAAAAATCAAATATACCATCCTTTTACATGTTTGTCAGAAAAGACGAGTTTGGTCCACCCCACTAGGAATCTGACAAGTGGTTGTTGTGTTGCCGGTTTGTTTTACTGGGTAAGAAGAGTACTGTGCTTCTAGATTACATCGTAATGGTATTTGCCCTCATTTTTGGATTACATTACTATTATGTGTATACAGGACCCAGCAGCAAAAATGTAGTGTGAATTTTGCTTGCTTTCCATCATTGTAACACATTCGGGATTGTAAGCCTTTGTGATTGAATAACCGTTGTCTGTTTATGTGTGGTGTGCAGCTCCTGAAACCTTCACATCATTTCTCTCTTTTTTCGAGTCTCTTGTTTACCAGTACATTTTAGTAGATCCAGATAGGAGACATATGCTGTGCAGCATCACATGGGTACAGTAGGTAAGGAGGTCCACATTTAGCTTCAAAGCAGGTGCAATTTTGCATTCTGATCAATTATTTGACTGTAAAAAAAGCCCGCATACTGTTTGCACATGAGCCACCTTCTTCTGTCTGCACCAGTGGATCCAGATAACTCAAGTGACACTCCCTACGTGAACGTACTGGACTCTTTAACCTGTGTCCATTCCATGCTTTGATGTATGCAGTGAGTGTGAGCGGTGTGTCTGATGGGTTTGTTGTGCTTTCCATTTTGACTACTATTATTCCATCCCTGTAGCTGTGTTTAGGCTTCCACATGTAGAGCAGTAAATGAGGCTGACAGATCCAAACCGGATCTTTAGAATGAGAGGTGCTTGTCAAATGCCTCAATGATTATACTTACCTAATTAGATCGGATATCTATAGAATAATCCCTCCCTACCCTCACATATTGGCTAAAAGCCTAGAAGGTTGTTTGGACACATGTTCACCAGAAGTCATCCCTTAATACACTGGATTATGGTAATAGAGCTTATTTGTAAAGACGTTAAGTCCTCACAAGACGTCCTCTAGGTTTCTGTGTGATACTTATTTAACTTATCTCTTTGTCTTCCATTTCCTTTTCAGATCACACTGTGGAAGCCTGATGGCTAATTCTAGGGCCCTGCTACATGAGGGGTGAGGTATCACTCTATGCACAAACCAAACCTGTTCCTCCCCAGAGGCCCTACTTGCTCCCTTGCATATGCAGCCTCCACCCTGACGTGACTGTCTTTGGCCAGAACTGTGAGCTGCTCTCTCTGTTACCACTATGTCAATATCTCAAGTATTTCATCCTTCTGAATGACTGGACTGTTACAGATCTACCCTGTCCGTACTAGGAGTCTTCATTTTTGGCTGCTGATTAGTCAATCTGTGAAGAAACGCCACTTCTCCGATAGGATTCTATGATTATTAACGCATTCTAAGGTCTTTATGTGACGTTAAGACATTTGCCAATCCCAGTGTTGCATTTATCTGTCCATGAGATTTTTTTTTTTTTTTTTACTATTTTGCAGTAGGAGATTGTTATGGATAGAGGATGCTGAGACTTATTTTTGTTCTCACCATGGATGGTTACACCATTATGCCTAATGAATTTTATACTTAAACCATTCCCAGCACCAAGTAGTGTCTTTTGCTTGGCATCTACTATATGTTCAATTCCATTATTTAAGCTTACTCCTTTAGCTAATGAGCACCTTCACCCAAATTCAAGTGTCCTTTCCATGGCTTGTGTCTTATTTTCTCATATGTATTGGTGCCGTTGCTTCTGTCACAGGCTACAGCCACCTACCTGCCCGCCTTGTCCACATCTTCTTGGGAGCTGTGGTTTCCGGCCCCGCCGCCTGCTTGGACGCATGCCTTTATATGTCTGGTGCCAAACACCAAAATTCTAGATTTAAAGTTTAGTTGCCGCTAACATTTTCATGTCTGCCTGTAACAGATGAGTTACACACCTTAATGCTGTCAACCTTTTTACTGAAGTTTCTATTTTTCTTTACACGCAGACACTTCATTTCTCTGCACTTCGCACTGTTATTTTTATTTGTATACAGTATTAAAATGGTGAGACATGCAAAACTGTTTTATCTTTTATTGATCTGCTAATCTACAGCTTGTTCCCCACAAATCATGGCGAGTTGACGCTCATCTTTCCTTGACTTCGACTTTCACCTCGCAGTGTGACATTATTTGTCTAATTACAGGAATACATCAGATCCTTTCCTAATCTAAAGACTCTTAAACTGTGTATTAACAAGGAAGGCTTACATGGCAAGAACTGAAAGTACTCCAAAGTTCGGTAGAATTTATTCTATAGGTCCAGATAAAGTTTGGGGCAAAACTTCTAGAACCCTTTATCCGTTTTCCATTTGGAGCTATTTATCATGCATGTTAGTATATCTGCAAGCCCAACCCGGAGAAACCAGTGTATGATAAGCGATTGAATGGAAGCAGTTGGGCGAGATGTCTTTTTTGTGGGCATAGCTGCCTATGATGATCTGCTACCTCTTAGTGTTTTTCGCAGAGCTGGTAAACATAACACCACCTACATACTTGTACTGCTGTACTATATAATTAATAGTATGGAAATGTTGTCAATGCTTACACAAAATGTAACTTTTTGGGCATTTGTTACTGGTTACAATCCTGTTTCAGAGAAGAATAGGAGGATAGTTTCTCAGCAAGAACTACTGTGATATTCAGAAGAGTCCACAGTCCTTCAATGTCTCCTTGATGACGATATCAGTCACCGCATCGAACACAAACTTAACGTTTTGCGTGTCTGTGGCACAGGTCATGTGACCATAGATCTCCTTGACATCTTTCCGCATGTTTAAATCAAGAAACTGTAACTTGATATAATTGCCCGCATCATCAAATGTGTTTGGACCTGTCACGGTACAGAAAACATATGTTTAAATACCCAGCAGGAAAATGTTGGGACGTTTAGACATTTTGATTTAATATGACAGGACACTTCTTGGGTAGAGATGAGCAAACGCGATGTTCAGTTTTCAGGCCAGACACAGACTACAAAAAAGAGCGTTCGGGTGCTTTACTTATGCTGACCACTTGCGTGAGCACCATTGTACTCAAGTATACTCTGTGCTCGGCCCAGTGTGAGCCGCTTGCAGTGTTTGAACGACTCGCACTGGGGTAACAGCATGATCTGATGTAGTGTGTACAAACAGAAAAAAACTCACCCTCCCCCGAAAGTGTTCTCTTTATGGCTGGCTGTATGTGGTCGGAAACCCGAACTGCCAGTCAGTGACTTCCATTGGGGTTTGGGTCAAGTCCGAACCCATGGAGGTTCGATTCAGCTGCATCGACAAAACCAAACGTCCACGGGTTCGCTCATCTCTATTCTTGGGTAAGAAAATTGAAAGGTCTTGAGCGGATGTCACTCACCATCATAGTCTGGGAAACAGATACTTAAATGAACTTTTTTAATTTTCTGTTCAAAAAGATCCTTCTTGTTTAAGAAAAGCACTATAGACGTGGCTAAAAAGAACTTGTGGTTACAAATGCTGTTGAACAGATGAAGCGACTCATGCATCCGGTTCTGGAAAGGAAAAAGGAATATATTTTTAGTTTGCTTTTAGTACCTTACCACTTGGCACCTTTCGCTTAGAGGTTTTCTAATACCATGAATGGGTTTGCTAAAGGCAGGCATTGTAATGAAATGACAGGTGACTGCTGCAGTTGATTACTGGCCATGCTTGATTAGCCAAACAGGTCATTTGTGAAGACAGGCACATTCTCCAAGCAGTCAAGTAAACAAAGATGGGGGGAAATATAACTTGAGTATAGACTTCTTATTTCAAGAAAGTATTTTAGCACAAAATGACTGTTCAAACCAAGCCCAGGCGATTAGTGTACCCTATGTATGGCCAAACACTAGAGTGCATTTTTCCATCTAGTTGTTTTGCTGTTATCTCCACCCTCCTCTTCCTTGATTGACAGCTCTTCACTTTGCAAGAGCCAGAAAAGGATAGAGATAAATAGAAAACAAAATTTGGGGAGGTTCACTGAACTGTTTGGCCACAAAAAGTTGCAATAAGCACTAGTGATGGGCCAGGGTGCTCGCCACTACTTGTTACTAGATCGAGCATTGAGGTTCTTGGGTACGAGTCGAGTACTGAATATAATGCAAGTTATTGTGAAATTAAGCATTTCTAAACTCCAATGCTCCATCGTACCATGAGCAGTGGTGAGCAAGCTCACTCATCACTAATAAGCACCTGTGCTTGCTATGTAGTCATTTTCTACTGACATTCTCCCTTTAATCAAATTGTTTGTCCCTTTTAAGATCTATAACCTTAAAGCACCACTCCAGCGTTTGCTTGTTTTTCAGTGCTGTAGTGTAAACCCCCTATCATATACTCACCACCTGGTGGCTTCACCTTTTACCAATGCTGCTCTAGTTCCGCGGCGCCATGTCATGACAGTAACTTCTGAGTGGTGGGAAGCCAAAATCTCCCTATGCAGCTCTGAGAGCCAGAATGAGGCTCTCATAGAGATGCATTGAGCTGTGATCTCCAGCACGCTCACTGATACACTGGAGCAAGCTGGAAGGTCACAAATTGGTGGAGCTGCCAGAAGGTGAATATCAGACGGGGTTCACGGGACTTGCATTTAAAGCGCACACTCCAGTGGTGCAATAAAAAAAAAAACTCGAGTGGTGCTTTAAAGATGGAATAATATACCATAGCACGGTCAGGTCAATTATTAGTTGACAGCTTCCCCTTTTCAGTACCCTTTCCATTTTGACAGTTATGTTTTTTACATCCTCTAAGAGACTAAGTGCAAAGCTGGCCAAGCCTTTTTGTAATATGTAACAAGAATATAAATATGTAACAAGAATATAATGTTTTCAGTACTGGATCGTTAAAGGGGTTTTCCGAGAATTAATAGAAGACAGCCATCACATATTTCATGCTGTAACCCGTCCTAGGCATGCTTTAAAATGGGATTGCAGTTTGCAGAAGTGCTGAGGGAGCAGCATTATGAGCAAGCATAACTTATCTGATGAGGATATGGGCCAGTAGAGAGAGAGATCTGTGCTGCTCAGCTTCCTTGCTTTTCTTTTTACAACAATGCATGGATAATAGGCTTTTTCTACCTCCTCTCCCTCTAGTGGTAAACCTGTCCATGAGTAAGAAGATAAGTTGTGCTCCTTCATGATGATGATGCTAAGCATGACCATTCAGACACGTTTCAAGCAGCATTTCTTCAGGCTGAAGCCCATCCTAACATGTAGTAGAGGTTGCAGTCTATAACACTCGGGACTAAATGGAAAAAAAATTGGGGTTTGCCTCAGGTATTAGGCTTGATTTTATATATATTCAGTCTTCATCAGAATGTCATTCACTTTTTTATAGCAGCTCTATTTGAGATTTTACTACATTCGTGGAGAGTATACATTGAGGGAACAAAGAAAATCCCATTTCTAATTTTGTGAAAAGGGCTTTTATAAAATACAACTAGTGGACCAAGACAAGAGATGGGCTCCACACATGGTCTATAAAATTAGTACTGAGCACCTTCGGTAGTGGACAAATGGTACAATAAAATATCTGAAATTTGGTAAAACTATGTCCTGGAGAGAACAGAGGAAGCACAGTGATGGTTGTTACTTCTGTGTGGTTAACATAAAGGGCATTAATGGATGTAATCAGAGAAAAACGACCTGTTTTACACTCCATCACTCCATAACTTAGAAGAACATTCTGAAGATGAATCTTGTTTTTCACCTGTAAATAGTAGATGACAATGGAACCTAATCGGTGCCACAAGTTTTTAATCAGCCAGAGCTCTATGACCTAGTTAGAGAGCTGAATCTCCCAAAGAAATCAGTATTGTCGGTGTCTAGGCTAGCTGAGAGTAATTTATTACATCCGGAAGCCAAAAATGCGTACTATCGCAACAGGGAAAAGGATTTACTGCCATTCTTCTCAAAGGAAAGTGATTTTGTTTATTACAACAATGTTCAAGGCTTGCTGATGAAAATGGGCATATCACAATATTGACCAAGCAAATGGCAGCTGTTTATAGACAGTTCTAAGCGGAGCCTAAAATGTGTGGGTTTACACAAAGGAAAAAAATAAGTATCAATCCCTCTAGATCATTCAACGAAGATAACTGAAGAGCAAATCATAATTGCTCTGTCCTACAGAAATCATCATACCACGATCACCAGTAGTCAATCTGTGTGGATCTAAAGATGGAGAATATTCTCTTGGGACAGCACAATGGATACACTAAGTATCCCTGTTTTATCTCTGGGATAATGGGTAAAATAAAAATGATAAAAAGGTTGTTTGAGAGAACACATGGTAGTTTTGAGAAAATAATGTGATTTGCGTAATCATTGGTTGGCTACTATTGCACATCAAATTAGGTTTAATGAATCCATTGGTAAAGGCTGTAAACAATAAAGGAATATTAATAGACTACATCTGCAGGAAAATTCAAGCGCTGACCATGGAGATGCTAAAAACAGATTTTTTTTTTTTTGATTTTTTTTTTTTACGGTCCTCAAATCGGAGGACTTTTGAAAGCCATTATTGAAAGATTAATTGATGCTAAGGCAGATGCATGGTCTTTTTTTACTATGGTTATACAGAAATTTCTTGAACCATTTTCTTCTGTCACCTTGGCTGAACAATGAGTATGAAGGTGCATTATCTATTATAATAGGTGATTGTGTCCATATTGGATTACTTCTCAGAGAACCCCTCTAAATACATGTTAGGCTATGTGCGCATGCTGCGTTTTTTGTCACATTTTTGCGCGTTTTTTCAAAACTGTATGAACTTTCTTCCCCAGCAAAGTCGGAGATTTTATTTTTGCTGCATAATGCAGTTTTTTGTGGCTGCGTCTTTGTGGTGACCACAAAGATGCAGGATGTCAATTCTCTTTGCGTTTTTCACCCATTGAATGCATTGAACAAAAACGCAGCACAAAAACACGCAAAAACGCATGCTTTTTTTTTTAAGCGTTTTCCTGTGGGTGCGTTTTTGTGTGGTTTTTTTTGTGCCAAAAACACTGCATCTTTGTGGTCAGAAAAAACGCAGCAAGCGCACATAGTCTTATTGTTTTTTTTTCCAATCACAGTATCTTTCCATCCCCCACCACCTTCCCCAAGATTTATTAATATTAAAATACATTGGATTGGGAAAACAATTCTTAGTACTTTACTAAGTTTAGGTGGAGATGGTATGCTGCAATTGGTGTACTTCATCTGGTTCGAGTGGACTCCTGTAGAAATATACTCCCCCCACATAGAACAATAAAACTGTTAGAACAGGTGCGCCGCCTACCACTTCCTCATCCTCCACCAAGACCATGTCGTATGCACTTAATGCTCCACAGAATATAATGCAGGTGACTCCTTCAAAACAGTGTATCCATTTCTTGCGTTCTGATCTCTGTCCACCGACGTCAAACATTCTGTAAAAGTCACAGAAAAGTTTGATATTCTCTTGAGTTATCACATTAAACACATATATAACTTGGTCTTATCAGTTTGTTAAGCTACCGTATATGAACCTCAATCGACTATTATGGCTGTCCATGCAGATACAGTATTTAGAAACAAAGAGTGGTGTTAACATGCAACTCAATGGCACCGCACTTTATCAGCAGAACTTTACTCTGGCACAAACCAGAACAGTCTGACATCTACCAGTTGAGTCACAACTGAATTTTTATTTTTTCTAGACAGCTTATCAAAAATTCACAGCCGGCCAAGCATTTTTGTTACGGACACATTGAAAAGCCATAATAAATTATAAGTTACATACTGTATGTCTATAGGCTATAATTCTGATATGAAGGCTTGAGTTGCTCACACTGTGACCTGTAAATTGGTGATAATTGCAATAACATCTTGTATTAGTTGCCTTACCTTTTAAAGAAACTCACGATCCTCCATTTTTAATCTTTTTTTTATACTGATGGGTAAAAAAGCACCCTATTTTTACGTATTGTGCAGGAATTTCCAGACAGTTGACAACCCTGGTTAGTCACTGCTGGCATCTTATAATGACTGATATTTATGAAAAAAAATATTTCCATATATTTTACTAGCTGACACATCTGAAGTAATGGGTTTTGCTTTGAGTTTATTGCTTGTAGATGGTATTATGTTCAGTCTAGCCTCAGAAAACATACTAATGATCTTGGATCATATGTTAGTGGAGGAAATGTGGGCTATAAATTTGCATTGGCTATACCTCACTAGTGAATATACTGAATTGTCATATTAAGAAGTTATTGATGCCTAATCAAAATCTTTTATTATTTAGAATGCCAAATGGACAAACCTGAAGTGTAAATCTTTAAATGAGAACTGTGACTCTATGATTCCTGTTGTTTTCACACGGGAACGGAGAACATCTTGCTCATTTGGGAGGTAACCGGGTGCTGTGATTCTGTCCAGTTGGTTAAGGTAACTAATTTGATAAGAAAAAGTCAAAAGGTTGGTAGAACAACACACAGCAGCAAATAATGGCACAAAATGAATCTACATCCACCCCTACAAGACCTTTTAGGTGCTTGTTAGTGCATACTTGTTATGCCATTGTATGTATGTGGGGATAGGGAAAAGGTAGCATAGCTGTAAGAAAAAGAAAGCTAGCGCTAGATTGTGTTGTCAGTGGGGCAGATTTGGTATTGCTTTGTAACCTTTAACCAGCAGCATAAACCTAGGTCAGTCATTCTGGAGACTAACCAAATTTATCAGTGGGTCACTCTGTTTGACAGATTTGGAATCACTACTCGAATCACTATTTTTTTATCCAAAAATTGTATCATGTCTGTAATGTGACGCATCTTGTAGCTCAACAAAATCGCAGCCGGTCTTCTGGACACTTTTACATTTGTTCTTTTTGGCACAAATTCTGTAGCAACAGTCGTTGTAAACCTGCCTGTATGTGTTCTAAGTGGTCTATACACAGCAACTTAAATGGTTATTCTCATGTTATGAAATTTGTATAGTTACCAGTAAAATACGCAAGTTTGCAATTTAAAGAAGATTAAAAATAATGGAACACGTCCATAGCAATGTCAAAACAACATGCTGTGCATATGTTCCATCTTTTGTAACATGAAGCAACTAAGGGTGCTTTCACACATCTGGTTTTTGCCATCAGGCACAATCCGTGTCCGGCTGCCGGAAAGGACGCACAAGGGAACGTTTTTGCTTTCACCGGTAAAAAAAAACACACCACGCCGGATCCGGCGGCGTGTTGTAAAATGAATGCATATGGGCGCCGGCTCCGTCGTAATGCAGCAAGAAGCGCATTCCACCAATCCGTTTTTTTAACTGAGCATGCTCAGATGTGTAAATTCCTTTCTGGTTAGAAAACATCTCTCTGTCGATGTCAGTCTCTTTCTCTCTGTTGATGTCTGTCTCGGTCGGTCGGTCTCTGTCGATGTCGGTCGGATTCTCCCCCTCTCCCCTCTCTCATACTCACCGATCACCGGCGCAGCGCTGCATAGCTGTCACAAAGCTCCCACGGCTTCTCCTGCTTTGAAAATTCCGGCCGCTCATTATTCCATCTCATATTCACTCCTTCCCCACCCACCGGCGCCTATGATTGGCTGCAGTCAGACGAGCCCCCATGCTGAGCCAATCACAGCCGCCGGTGGGCGGGTCTAAATCTTGCAGTAAAATAAATGAAAAAAAAAAGGCGTGCGGTCCCCCCCAATTTTGATACTAGCAAAGGTAAAGCCACATGGCTGAGGGCTGGTATTCTCAGGATGGGGAGCCACACGTTATGGGGAGCCCCCCCAGCCTAAAAATATCAGCCAGCAGTCGCCCGGAAAGGCGGCATCCACTAGATGCGACAGTCCCGGGACTCTACCCGGCTCATCTCGAATTGCCCTAGTGCGTTGGCAATCGGGGTAATAAGGAGTTAATTGCAGCCCATAGCTGCCACTAAGTCCTAGCTTAGTGATTGCAGGTGTCTATGAGACATCCCCCCATCACTAAACTGTAGTGAAAGTAATTAATCACAAACACCGAAAAATCCTTTTATTTGAAATAAAAGACCAAAAAAACACCCTCTTTCACCACTTTATTAATCCCCCAGTACCTCTCCAGGTCCGGCATAATCCACACGAGGTCCTACGACGCTTTCAGCTCTGCTACATCGGAAGCTGACTGGAGCAGCCATAGAACACTGCCACTCACTGTGAGCTGCACAGAGCAACTGGTGAGTCGCGCGATCAGTGGTGACGTCACTCAGGTTATCCGCGGCCACAGCTGGATTCTCGGTACAAACTGCTACAATGGATTTGTTTTTTTACCGGATCCGTTGCATCAATTTTACCACAATCTGCGACAGATCCGTTGCATCAGTCACAAACCAGATTGTGCCTGACAGCAAAAACCTGATGTGTGAAAGCACCCTAAGGCTATGTGCGCACTGGAAAATGGAATTTTCTCAAGAAAATTCCGCAGGCACTGAAAGATTACCGCACCCGCGGTAAAAAAAACCCCCGAAAACAACATGCAGTTTGCCGCGGTTTGCTGCGGTTTTACCGCGGTATTGTTCGCGGTATTGCCGCGTGCGGGTTGGTACATGTGCTTTATTGCATTCAATGCAATAAAGCACATTGAAGAAAAAAAAAAAAATCATTTCCTTCTGAGATAAATAGACAGAAGAATAGATAGAGGGATAGATAGAGGACAGATCGCTGCATTTCTCACGGTCGGTAGTGAGTTCACATTACAGGCTGTGGGAAATGACCGGTAATTAACTCTGCTGTCTCGCTGCGAGGCTGCATTCATTCAGCGCTGTGTGTCAGTCGCGGCTGGATGTAAGCAGCGCAGGACCTGTGGATTACGCCGGAGCTGTGGATTACGCCGGAGCGGTGTGGATTATGTCGGAGCTTTGTTTCGGGAGGGGTTAATAAAAGGGTGAACGAGGCTTATTTGTGTTTTATTTAAAATAAAGGATTTTTCGGTGTGTGTGTTTTTTCACTTTACTTACGGGTTGATCATGTCAGCTGTCACATAGACGCTGCCATGATCAAGCCTGGACTTAGTGGAGGCGATCCGCCGCCATTAACTCCTTATTACCTGGATCGCCACTGCATCACGGCATCTAGAAGAGCTGGGGACACTCCGGTACTGCCGCATAATGGATGCGACAGTCCCGGGGCAGCTGCGGCTGATATTCTCGGCTGGGGGAGGGAGGCGGGGGACATTAACCCTGCCCCTCGCCCTCCCCAGCCTGAGAATACCGGGCTGCCGCTGTTTGCTTACCTCGGCTGGAAGGTAAATATACAGCGGAGCCCACGTGTTTTGTTTTCTATATTTCTCTGCTCCGCTTCCTCTTCCTTCCATAATGACATCACTTCCCTGCAAAACCGCAGGCAAGTGATGTACATTACCGGAGGTAAACCGCGAAATACCGCAGGAAAACGCAGTGAACCGCACAGAATTTGCTGCCTGCGTTATTCCCTGCGGGATTTCACGATTACATGGCAGTCAATGGAGTGAAATCCCGCAGCGATGTGCGGAAAAGAAGTGACATGCAATTGTTTTTGCTGCGGGAATCCCGCAGCAAAACATGCAGCTGTCAAATTCCGCCTAGTGCGCACAGGATTTTTTTTTCCCCATAGGTTTTGCTGGTGATTCACTGCAGAGATGTTAGGAACATTTTCTGCAGCGAAACATGCAACAAATCCGCAGAAAATCCGCGGCAAAATCCGGTAAGTGCGCACAGGGCCTTAAGGAACTGACCAGTTTATTGTTCTGGTGGCTTCTGTTTATAAGCCATTATATTATCTATGGAATAAAAAGTCATGGCAAAATAGGTTTAAAGAGACGTCCGAAAAGACAAAGCTTAAAGAACACAACATCGCCAGCATGTTACGGAAGCATCTTCATCTTCAAAAGTTACTTCAGTGTCTACAAGACTCCGTGCACACACCCTTAGAGGCCCTTGCCAGGGTCTATGTGCTGAAGTTTCTCCTTATGGAGTGAACCATGTTGGCATAGAGAGACTTAAAGAACATGCAATGCTCCTCTTGCAAATTGAAATATGCAAGTAGCCGCTTCAGAGAGAGCAAGACAAGAATTCTAGTGTCACCTATTGGATGTAGCAATCCTAAAAGGTAAATATTTCTCCTTTTAACCCCTTCACCCCCTGGCAGTTTTCTGTTATGAGTTTTTGTTTTTTTGCTCCTTCTTCCGAGAGCCATATTTTTTTTTTTTATTTTTCTTAATGGGAAAAAAATTCCAAGTGCAGTGAACTTGCAGAAAATGTGCAATTGCACGATTGTTTTGGGATATTATATTCACTGTGTTCACTATATGGTAAAACTGATGTGTATGTATGATGCCTCAGGTAGGTACCAGTTTGTAGATCCCAAACGTATATTTTTTACTTTTATCTAAGGGGCTAAAAAAAATTTAGAATTTTGTTCAAAAGAATTGCGCTTTTCTCGCCATTTTCTGACACCCGTAGCGTTTTCATTTTTCAGTATATGGGGCTCAGTGATGGCTTATTTTTTTGCAGCTTGAGCTTACGTCTTTAATTATACCATTTTTGTGCAGATGCTACGCATTGATCGTCTGTCTGTTATTGCATTTTTTATTTATTTTTTTTTTTTTAAAATTTGCGGCGACCAAAAATGATATTTTGGTGTTTGGAATTTTTTTTTCGCCACGCCGTGTACCGATCTGATTAATTTTATATTTTCATAGATCGGGCATTTCTGAACCCAGTGACACCAAATATGTGTATTTTTTTAACTTTTATTTTCAATTGGGCGATTGGGGGGTGATTTGAACGTTTAGGGTTTTTTTTTTATTATTTTTTCATATTTTTTAAAACTATTTTTTTTTTTTTTTACATTTTGTTTCTTTTATTAGTCCCTCTAGGGGACTTTATGGATCAGCAGTCTGATTCCTTGTTCATTTCTGTTGATCAGAGCTGAACAGAGTTCCTGTGAGAGTCGGCGCTCTGTCAGCTCTAACAGGAAATATGTCATGGTAGAGTTTGGGGTCATCACATGACCACAAGCTACCATGGCAACCATGAGCTCCCCGTGATCATATCGTCGGGTCTCCGATGGCAGCAGGGAACGGCGTGATCCCTGCCGCGGCCATTTAAATCGCACTGTCACATTTTGACAGTGCGATTTAAGTGGCAGGAATGTGCGGGTGGATCACGGATCCACCCATGCCTGTTAGCAGCACATGTCTGCTGTTCAAATCAGCAGACGTACCAGGATCCCTGCCAGCTCACCACTGCAGCTGGTGGTGATTACCACTACATGTCCAATGTACCAGTATGTCATTGGTTGTGAAGGGGTTAATGAACCTTGCCACATGGTTTGGGATAAGCCAAAACAGAAACTCCATTTACAAACACATGTTTCAGGGTGCTGTCACTCCTCAGTGCATAGCAGAAGTGCTGGTTTTGAAGCAGTTACCCCTTCATGACCTTTGTCGTATATTTGCGTCAAATATCGTGTCCTTGCCTTTGCGGCAGGCTCACACTCTGAGCCTGCATTTTCTGAGCCCGCTTGCAGCTTGTTAACTAGATAAATCTTGCTGTCAATCTCTGACAGCGGTATTTAACAGACGCCAGCAGGGAAGTGCGTCTTTCCCCATCGCTCCCATTGACGCTCCAGTGATGTGATCTTGGGTCATGGATGGGTTGTTATGATAGCTAGGGGTCAGCTGATGACCTGTGTCTTTCATGACTATCTTCCTGTGATCACTGGCTGCAAGCTAGCATTCATAGGAGATCATGATTTCTACTATGCTGAGTAGTGCTGATGCGCTGCTCTGTGTAGCACAAGCGATCAGATGATTGCATGCACTGCAACTTTCATTGACTCTACTGTGCATCTCTGTGTAAAGCGAGCTGTCAATCAAACTGCCAGGGCGTGCTTAGTCACCATTCACAGTATAGGGAACAGTGACTGTAACCGCACCGTGCCATAACTGAAAACTGGGAGGTGCAAATTCACTTTCTCACACTTTCAGTAAGGCAGCAAACCAGCATTTTAATGTAATGCTATACATTAAGGGAATCTGTCAGCAGATTTTTGCCATTTAATCTGAGAACAGCATAATGTAGTGGCTGAAAGCCTGATTCCAGGGATGTATCGCTTAATGAACTGCTTGGTACAGTTTTGAAATAATTCTTGATTTCTCTTGTAGATGTAACAAAGCTCAGAACTCTGATCTGTGTATAACCTTGCCCATCCCCTGACTGGCAGTTTCCTTTCTACCGTGTACATTGTCACATTGTACATTGCTAGCTGCTAATCAGTGGTATGGGTGGGGTTACAGAGATTATCCTGATTTGCTGTGAGATGTAGT
Organism: Anomaloglossus baeobatrachus; assembly: GCF_048569485.1. Lineage (NCBI taxonomy): Eukaryota > Metazoa > Chordata > Amphibia > Anura > Aromobatidae > Anomaloglossus > Anomaloglossus baeobatrachus. The sequence continues at coordinate 254,189,755 of NC_134354.1, read as the reverse complement.
ATTGTAGTTATAATTTCCTGCTCATAACACTCATTGTATTAAATTAATATTAAAACTACAACACACAGCCTAGTAAGTGACACATCCCTGGAATTAGGCTCACTTGCCCTATATTATGCTGTTATTAGATTAAATATCAAAAACCTGCTGACAGAGACCCTTTAAAGGGAAACTTGTCAAGTGGAAAAATGCTATTACCCTGCTGATGTGGGGTTAATCTGCAGGTTAATAGCATTCTGAAACTGCCTGGCGCCTGCACATTAAACCCTGCTGCTGGGAGGAAATTAACTTTAATCCTCCCAGCAGCATTTGGGATTTAGTCATGGGGCGGAGCCGGCGAATGATCTGTTACCTCTGTCTATGAAGAGTGGCAACTGTATATCTATTGTTAACAGACTTTGACACTCAAAGAAGGGGGTTTGTTTCCTCAAAATGTGGTGTGAACATTGGATATGGAATATATGGAATAAAAATAAGCAGAGGACAAAGTCCTGTAATTTCATTACTAAGGCTTCTTTCTGGCATCAGGTTTTCTGTTGGTTTTTATTCTTATGTATGAGAAAAACGGACAGAGTTTCATCATCTATATTTGTCAGTTTCATCATTTTTTTTCCACTGATAGTTACATAGTTACTTAGGTTGAAAAAAGACCTAGGTCCATCTAGTTCAACCTTCCTCCACCAGTTCTACATTTAGTCACTAAGTCATTTATAACCAACAATGTTTTGTGTACTGAGGAAATCATCCAGCCCTTTTTTAAAAGCTGTTATAGTATCTGCCATTACTACCTCTTGTGGTAGGGCATTCCACAGTCTGACTGCTCTAACTGTAAAGAACCCTTTCCTATTTAGCTGTTGGAATCGCTTTTCTTCCACTCGCAGTGAGTGCCCCCTGGTCCTTAGTACTGTCTTTGGAAGAAATAAGTCATGTGCCAGTCCTTTATATTGACCACACATGTATTTATACATATAAATGAGATCTCTGAGACGTCTTTTTTCTAAGCTAAACATATCTAACTTTTTCAACCTGTCATCATATGGGAGGCCTTCCATTCCTTGTAATAGTCTAGTTGCCCGCCTTTGAACTGACTCTAACTTCTGAATGTCCTTTTTAAAATGTGGAGCCCAAAACTGGATCCCGTATTCCAGATGTGGCCTTACAAGTGATTTATAGAGGGGTAACAATACGTTGGGATCACGGGATCTAATCTCTCTTTTTATACACCCTAGAATCTTGTTTGCTTTAGCAGCTGCTGCTTGACATTGAGTGCTGCTGCTCAGCTTATTTGTAATGAGAATACCCAAGTCCTTCTCCTGTTCTGTAGTCCCGAGTTTACTTCCATTTAATGTATACGCAGTTATAGGATTACTCCGTCCTAGGTGCATTACTTTACATTTATCAACATTAAATCTCATTTGCCAAGTATCTGCCCATTCTGACATCTTATCCAGATCTTTTTGTAATATTGTACTATTCAGGTCAGTTTTTAATATCCTACATAGTTTGGTGTCATCGGCAAAGACTGACACTGTACTATCAATCCCATCCACAAGGTCATTAATAAAGAGATTAAAAAGAATCGGTCCAAGCACAGATCCCTGCGGCACCCCACTGCTGACTTTAGCCCATTTAGAGACTGTACCATTTATGACTACTCTTTGTTTCCTATCTTTTAGCCAATTCCTTACCCAGTTGCATATTGTGTCCCCTAGTCCTTGCTTCTGGAGCTTTAGTATAAGGCTATTATGTGGTACAGTATCAAATGCCTTTGCAAAGTCCAAATAAATCACATCAGCTGCATTACCAATATCCAGGTTTGAACTTACCCCCTCATAGAACCCCAACATTTTGGTTAGACACGACTTATCTTTCATGAATCCATGCTGTTTGTCAGTTATCATATTATTTTCTGCAATATATTTTTGCATGTCATCCCTTAAAATGCCCTCAAAAACTTTGCATACTACTGATGTCAGGCTTACTGGTCGGTAGTTGCCTGGATCTACAGTCTTACCTTTCTTAAATATCGGTACCACATCAGCAATCCTCCAATCCTGAGGCACCAACCCTGTTACAATCACAAAGTATAACGTTTCTCCACCTTCTATATATCAGTAAGTGAAAAACGGACAGCACTTGGATGGCATGTGAGTGCTGTCCGTTTTTTTTCTTCTTCACTGACTTATAGACTTGCATTGCTGATTTTCAATATCTGACATGTCTTCGTGATTTTCTACTGACCACTCGGTCCAAGTATAAGATCAGACATGTGAACAGCTTCTTGGTGTCCTGCGCATATCTCAACACAGGAGCAGAACTATTCACTTCAGAGCTGTGCTCATGCTAGATTGAATGAAGCAAGCCAGGATATTCTGATAATGTGCCACATTTCAATTTGCCTTTATCAGTGAAGCAATGTACTTTTAGATTAATTTATCAAAGACAAAGTGTAAAAAGGTGCAGCTTAATAATGTTGCTCATTGCAGGTTTAGAAGGAAAAAGAACCAGACAGTAAACATATGACTATAACTTTCAGTATTATTGGGAGCAAGAGGAAAAAACCACCCACAGTGTCGCGTATTATTTTTACAACCTTTTTGTGGTATGTGGTGACACTCACTATGGTGCAGAGTCATTCAGTTGGTATTCTGCTGCCCTTTCAAAACTGGCTTGAACCCCATCATCTTTCCAGAGCCTTTTTATCACATCCACAAGCTCTGGAGGCATTGTGCCCTCTTCAATGGAGTCTGCAAGGTGGCAAAGGAGACGACCATCATCCTGTGTACAAAAATGAATGCAGTTCACTTAGAAATCAATTTGGTTAGTCATCCTAGACAGTGACAGAACCAAATACATGTAATTAATGCTTCCAGCCAGCAGAGTGTGTTCAAGGATTTAGGATGAGGATAATACTCTTCAGTGTATTTTATTGTTGCATATTAGCAATAAAGGCGTATCACTTCCAAAATGACATTTAAAACCTAAAAGTCTACTTATAAAACAGCCATTATAGAACAGTTTTACTTACATGATGCATATGACAGGCCAAAATCCACAGCAAAACACTGTTCTGTATTTCATGATTTTTTTTCTTTAAAAGGTATTTTTATTGAGAGATTTTAAGCAATAACTGAGAAAAAGGGAGCTGGGGTTGGAAGAACATGCGAAATTAAAAAGGAAAAAATACCCACCAACAGTATTAAGAGTATTTAGGGTCTAAATATAAAATTTGACATATTAACTACCTAAAAAGGAAGGTCTAGAGAGCAAGGGAGAAAAGATGAGGGGGGTAAAAGGGGAAAAAAGAGGGGTACTTGGAGAGAAGTGATAGTCTGAGTCCAAAAAGTCACTAAAATCAACAGATATGGAATATATGCACAGTGGTTGATAATATAACTAACAAAAAGAATAAGGTTTATTATTAACACGGAATATTATTATTTAATATTTAAAATTCAATTGGAAAAATGAGTTCCGAGAAGCCCACCTAGCATAGTATTTTTTATATTATTCTTTAACATGGATGATGTTGCCTTTTTGGCCGCATTTCCTTCAACATGAGTCTGATTGATCTGGGAAAAATCTTAGGCTAGTTTCACACTTGGGTTGAACGGTATCCATTGCATTGCGTTGTGTGACGGATGCAACGGATGTGTTGCATATAGTGGCACAACGGATGCTGCAAAACAACAGAATCCGTGTTTTTTTTTTTTTCTTTTACAGTTTTACCGGCGGCAGACTATTGTGAACGATCAGCTGATCGCTCCCTGCAGCCGGCCGCCGGGTGATCAGTTGATCGCTCCCAGTAGCCGGCCGATCAGCTGATCGCTCCCTGCAGCCAGCCGCCGGGTGATCAGCTGATCGCTCCCTGCAGCCAGCCGCCGGGTGATCAGCTGATCGCTCCCTGCAGCCGGCCGCAGGGTGATCAGCTGATCGCTCCCTGCAGCCGGCCGCCGGGTGATCAGCTGAGCGCTGTCACTTGCCGGCGCCCGGGCATGCCGTCGGGCGGGCGCTCAGCTGAGCGCTGTCACTTGCCGGTGCCCGGGCATGCCGGCGGCGGGTCGCTCAGCTGAGCGCTGTCACTTGCCGACGGCCGGGCGCTCAGCTGCACGATCGGGCACCGCGAGCCAAAATAAAGTTTGTGATTTAAAAAAATAAAAGAGCATGCGCAGTGAAATCCAGAGGATTCCGCTGCTTAAAACAACGTTACATGCTGCGTTCCTCCCGCTGGGTGGAAGCAACGGAGCGTCGCCCAGCGGAAGCAACGCAGGTCCTTTTGGTACAATCCGTCAACCATACAAGTCTATGGGAAACAGCGGAATCCGTTAATGGATTCCGCTGTTTTCTAAAAGGGCAGATTGTAACGGAAGGAAAACAACGCAAGTGTGAAAGTACCCTAAGTCTAACTGGGGTGTAATACCAAGGGGAAAGAATTTTAAAATGGCTTTCATGTAAATTTGCATTTGTGTTGAAATTATAGGTATACTCTCACTTTTTTTCCAAAGTTTCAGAAGAAAATTTTTGATTTTGATCTTTCCATTTTAAAATTGCTTTAAATATTGCAAAAGAGACCTCTTTATTAAAAAGCATATTTAGTATTTCCCGGATTATAAGACGCACTTTTTTCTCCCTAAAACTGGGGGTAAAATGGGTGTGCGTCTTATAATCCGGATATGGCTTACCGGAGCCGTGGTGGTGGAGCAAGGTCACAGGAGGCAGGTTCGGCGATACTGGGGGGCTCAGAGGAGGGGTTGTCACTGCAGTGGATCAGCTCAGGAGGGTCACAGGACAGAGGGTCGGCGATGCAGCGGGCGCCATTGATCCGACAGAGGGCTGCGGGCTCCATTGAATCGCCCATGGTTGCCACGATGGACTTCAAGAAAATGGCCGTAGAGTCCCATCTACGCACACGCCGCCTTCATGGCCATTTTCTTGAAGTCAATCTTGTCAACCGCGGGCCCACAGTCCGCCGGCAGATCAATGGCACTTGCCGCCACGAGACCCGCCAAGCCCGCATTATCGTCGATTCTGCGTCCACAGACCCTCCTGAGCCGCAACACCCCCTCCTCCGAGCCCACAGCATCACCGACCATGCCTTCTGTGACCCTCCTGAGCCGCTCCACCACCGCTGCTCCCCCCTGGTGAGATATTATAAAATGCACCCTCATTTTAACATTAAAAATTATTTCTTCCTATTTTCCTCCTCTAAATTTGGGGTGCGTCTTATAATCCAGTGTGTCTTATAAAATGAGAAATATGGTATATTTTTCATATTCCAGAGTTGCTCATATATTATCAAGCAAAGTTATGATGGTTCACGAAAGAACAATAGGATGAGTTTAAATTATTTCTAAGGTATTTCCTATTTAAGGTTCAGTAATTCATCGTTTGGTAGAGTGAGATATATTTAGAGATAGGAAGTTAACAATTGCTTTTTTTATTGGGACCACCAATCAGATGGGAACAGTTATTGATACCTAATTTTTCCCATTTGAAAACAATTTTTTTTTTTCATGATTTTAACCAACATGTAAAAATAGGTTTTTTTAAACATCCACCATGGTTAAAATGTGTTGAACAGGTGTTGAAAGGTAATATCAGCACCAAACCTGTCCTCATAACTTTTGCCTAAAGGGCCTCTGTGGTTTGGAGTAGGTGAGGACATGAAAAGTGATGACAATTTATTTTACCACATTACAGCTATACAGCAATGCTTGCAATCGACTGTAAAAAATGCAGGTGGTAGATTTAAAAAGTCTTCAGTGACTTTGTGCCTACTTTTATTCCACGTATAACAGATCACTTGAGTTATAAAGCTTCCCTAAGGATGCCATGTACGAGATTGAAATTAATAATGTATTATGTAAGTGCTATGAAACTGTTGTTATAGGGTTAAGCTTCAGGTAAATAGCTCCCTGGCTGCCTTACTGAAAGTGCAGCTACTGGGAGAAAATTAATTTTGTTTCTTCCAGGGAGCTGCCGGCTTTCTGTAATAGGACCGTGAACAACGTGGCTACAGTCACCACTGTCAGCATCGTGGCAACTGTAAACATACCCTGACATTTTGATTGACAGCCCGTTCTGCACAGATGCTCTGCAAAGATGGCTGTCAATCTAAATGCCTGTTACTGGAAGCTGTCTGGTAGAAATAAGTTCATTTTCTCAAGGTGCCCAACTTTCAGTAAGACAACCGGGCAACATTCCTTTTCTGAGATGACAAGTTCCCTTTAACTCTTACCGCTTTGCTTGATTCAGCATAATCAATTCCAAGAGTGCTCATAGCACGGATTATAGCAAGGATTGACTGTAGTATGTTGCCATAGATAATCGCTTTGAACTCCAAGCATTCTTCTTCTGAGTATCCATCTTGATGAATAATCCTTAATAAAATTGATTGGTAAAATTACTAGAGATTTAAGATCAGGGTGAGATTTAATTTATGGGAAATGTAGTGTGGTGAAACATTTTGTGCCGTAGATGTTTTTTTTCTTACTCACTTCATCTGCTTCACAATAGTACTCTTTCCAGATTCTCCAGCACCTGCAAAGAAACCAGCATTATTTCTCATATATATGGTAAGAGCTAGCCAGAGAGAAGAATATTCCAGCTTCCCCTGGCCAACTCGTTCTAGCTCCTCTGTAGGTGACCAACAGGTCCCACCTTATGTACACATGAAGAAGACACCTGACAAATACATGGAGCTTCCTGTGATGCCTCACCTAAAGTTATGTTTTTCAGGTCTAACTATATGTTCTTTAAATTCATACACCCTAATTGCAACCAGCCTCTGATTCATGCAGCCTGTGGTTTGGGCAGTATGAATCAAAAGTCAGATTCACTTTGTGTTTAAAGGAAAAATGTCTTGTAGATGAGTATATTGTATACATACTTGGTTCTCTGTTTCTTGTATAATGCCAACCTATTTTTCAAAGATTGTCCTAACTGGGGGAAAACAGTCTAATTTCTAATATTCTCAGACATGCACACGGAGGCTAATTTAATAGTAAGCTATTTGCCCAATTTATATGTTTTTGCAGAAGAAAACACACATGCCAATATTGAAAACATGCAAGTTCCAATCAGTTGCTACAATAAATTTGGTGCCTTTTTTTGTTCTATTTTAATAGTATATATACAGTGATCACCACCAATTCTTACCTTACCACATTCAGCTCTGAGAGAGGGCTGCAAGCCACATCCAAAGCTCCCACGAGTTGTGATATCCAGATACCACTCCACCCACCTCCACAATAATAATATCCAGAGCCCACATTACTGGAATAACAAGCAAACTCCCCATAAAAATCACACTCAGGCCGTGTACTTACATCAGGAATTTCCACTTTACTCCCATTTGGTATTCAAACACTACTTCTACATTATTGCATCCAGTTTCAAGCAACCTTTTAACTCACAGTATCATCCTATCTCCCACTTACCAGATGTTTATCTCCAACCCTTAAGTCATTATATGTACATTTATATTTGCTCTTCTGGGCAGGGATACTCTCAAACGTCACTATCTGTAGACGTGCTTTTCGCAGTTGTTCTACACTTTATGCTAAAGCAACAAACTGACAGCTGCGAGCCACACAGAGTGACATTAATTTCTCACCAGATGTCAATAACTACCAATCTGATCCACACGGGCAAAGAGATCAAACCATAAATGTCCATTAATTAAGTTGTATAATGAAACCTGACACAAGAAAAGAGTATGAACAAGAAAAGAGGTGCAAAAGGCCATGGAAAGTCAAGACACTAGCTGAAATGTTCAAATTGTCTCTCCAGTAAAGGAGACAAACTCTAGCACAGCGCCACCTATTGGAAGTAGCGATCCTAAAAGTCACAAGTGGATTTTCGACAATCCTTTGCAATATGACTCAGGATATATAAGCCAGATCAGAATCCCAAATTGCAAATTGGGATTCTGATCTGGCTTATATATCCTGAGTCATATTGCAAAGGATTGTCGAAAATCCACTTGTGACTTTTAGGATCGCTACTTCCAATAGGTGGCGCTGTGCTAGAGTTTGTCTCCTTTACTGGAGAGACAATTTGAATATTTCCCAGAGGGGCATTGCAGCTATAAGTCCCCTTACCTGGCAGCCAGACTGGCTTGCAAAGTCTCCTTAAGGAGAATAGTGTTCCCCCGTGGAATTTTAGGGGCATTGCAGCTATAAGTCCCCTTACCTGGCAGCCAGACTGGCTTGCAAAGTCTCCTTAAGGAGAATAGTGTTCCCCCGTAGCTGAAATGTATCAGTAATTAGAAAGTAATCCTGCCATTTAGTGAAAAATATCAGCTGTTCAATTGATGGCCTATAAACAGGTGTTTCATTTCCAAGGTCCCACACAAGAAACAGCTCATGATCGGTAAAACCAGTCAGCTGTTTCAAAACCTTTGCAACCTTATTATTGCAAAATATATTGATGGCATTGGTTACAGAGGAAATTCTAAACTATTGAAGGTCCCAGTGAGCATTGTTGAGGCCATAATCCAGAAGTGGAAAGAATATCATTTCACCATAAACCAGCCATGACCACTTGCGCCTCAGAAGATTTCAGACAGAGGCATGAAAAGAATTATCAGAAGAGTTGTCCAAGAGCCATGAACCACCTTTGGCGAGCACCAGAAAGACCTGGAATAAGTAGGTACAATTGTTTCAAAGAATACAATAAGTAATGCACTTAACCTCCATGGCCTGAATGCACGCTCACCATGCAAGACTCCATTGCTGAACAAAAAGCATGTCCAAGTGCGTTTAAAGTTTGCTTAACAGCATTTAGACAAGCCTGTGAAATACTGGGAGAATTTCAAGAGGTAAGGAGGACAGGGCAATACTCTTTATGTAGAGACACAAGGGGAAAAAAACCCTTAAGATCTACACAGCTGTTACGCTGAGTGCAGCAAAAATATATAGGTGACAGAAACACTGATGCTGGAAAAACAAGCACAGCTGCGGGGTGCTACTTCAAAGAGACGGAAACACCATCGACCCGTCAAAGCACTAGTATAGAGTGCGAAACGGCCGTCGTCTGACGTGCCGTCCCGTCCTGCTCCCTCCCCGCCTGCCTTCACATGTAATACCGCACTTGTAAATAAACTTGCACCTATTTGCACAGCAACTACCGGTGAGTGCTCTTCATCATTTTTTTCTACTATTTAAAATACTGGGAGGATGTATTCTAGTCAGATAAGCCCAAAATTGACCTCTTTGGATGCCATAATACAGACTATGTTTGAAGGCCAAAAGGTACTGCATATAACCCCAAAAACACCATACTATCAGTGAAGTTTGGAGGTGGGAACAGCATGGTGCGGGGCCATTTTCCAGAATATGACACTGGCAAACTTCATATGGTTGAAGGAAAGATGAATGAACAAATGTACAAACACATTCTTGCTAAAAATGTGCTGCCTTCTTCCAGAACGATCAACATGGAACGAGGATGGACATTTCAGCAAGACAATGATCCTAAACACACAGCCAGGGAAATTCTCAATTGGTTTCAAAGAAAGAAAATAAAGCTGCTAGAATAGCCCAGCCAATCACCTGACCTTCGTCCGATAGAAAATTTACGGATGGAGCTAAAGCTCAGAGTTCATAGAAGAAGCCAATGGAACGTTCACAGTTTGAAGAGTGTTTGTGTGGAAGAATGGGCCAAAAATCGCACCTGAGCAATTCATGCAACTAATACAGGAGCGTTCATCACCATCAAAGGTTTTGGAACAAAGTACTGAATCAATTCGAGTAAGCATGTTCAATACTTTTCCCCTCCGTCATTTCTCATTACTACACAACTTAATTTATGGACATCGATGATTTCTCTGCCTATGTGCATTGGATGGGTTATTACTGATATCTGGTGAGAAATTAATGTCAATAGTGCCTTTAAAAATATATTTACTTAGAAAATTGGTGACAGTGTGTGTGTGTGTGTGTGTGTGTGTGTGTGTGTGTATATATATATACAGTATGTGTGTGTGTGTGTAATATAATATATAATATATATATATCTCATTAGGTGTCCAGTACCCTTCTAAATGGTCTGGAATTAATATTATGGTAAGAAAATATATCTACAATCGTAAGATGTCACATTATATAACCTTGTAACGTAAGTGTTTTAGGTGGAAGACCAAAACTGGAAGGAAAAAAAAAACGTAAAATGAAGGTTGGGTTTTTGCCTGAACTACAACACTTCAGTTGAGGATGCAGAAGATCAGTATTTCTCTAGTAATGTGCTTTGCGGTAATTTGACAATTTACTGGAATTACTCATCTTGTAATCAGATTAGGTTATCTACAATCTAATTACTGTCAGATGCTATTCTTGTTTTAGTTTCATAATTTAATCATTGTACAGGACTGACCAGAGGTAAAGTTGAGTAATTATGTCAATATTCGAGATAAAATGATCACATCGACTGAACAGTGTTTCATAATGAGACCTTTGATGTGGATTGTATTGCAGCACTCTGAAACAAACATGGCCCATTCATGGCTAGACGTCTGTAAAGTCTTACCGCAGCAAGATTTATTGAACAAAAGAGTTATATTTGAGAAAACAGAACAGAATATTATAGAAAGGCTGGCTAAAATTAGGTGCAACTGACTTAGTCTTCCAATTCAAATTCTGGCAAATATCTTAAATGAAGTTCAACTTTTCAGCACATTGGTTGCAGATACTGCCATTATATGGGCATTGCAACCGAAAGTGTCTCACACTATAAGTGAGCGTTCTGAGTGATGCCGTTAGAAACAAGCTAGAATGATTATTCCTATTATTTCTTAAAAATGGCAGCTAATCTAAAATTATGACCACCAATAAGGTTATTATCCACCCAATTGTGGTACACAGTCTACCAATCACCATGAAATGCAGTGTTTCTCACCGAGCAGTAGTAGTTTTACTGTCTTGGCATCCATTGCGGCATCTTCTTGAAGCTTTTTCTCTAGCTCCTTAGATCTCTTTGCCAGCTCTTTGTCTTCTGCACTAGCTCCACTTCCCATTTCGGAATCTTCACTGTCTGTTCCGTTATCCTCCAGAATCTGTTGTATGTTTGTTAATAATGTTCTCTCTGGAGCTTCCTTGCCCTCCACGATGTCCCGCAATCTTATACTGTGTTTAGTAGCCTTGTGTTCCCTATTGTTTTTACAAATTTTATGCTGTTCTCCTTTGACGGGAATGTCAGCTTTAAATTTCTTGTTCTTAAATTCCAGTTTTCCAGAGATGTTGTACTTTTGATGAAACTTGTCTTTCTCTCCGTCCAAAGGACCTCACCTATCTCTTTCCATTCTATTTCATTGTTTCCTTTGATATGTTGTATATGAGAATTGTCTTCTGATATTCTAACATGTCTCTTGTTGCGTGTCTTCTTCGTTCCTTTCTCTTTCTGTGTTTCCTGTTAGATGAGGTTCTTGGACTGAAAGATCTTCAGTTATCACCTGACATAAGAAATCCCATTAGGGTCTCTGAGATTAAGGATAAAGGAGGGGGGATATTAAAGCTTTGGGGCTTGAAGTCAGGAGTAAAATACTGTATCGTAATATAAATAACCTTTCAGTAGAGCCAAAATAATTACAATATACCATGTATAGAAAATTTACCCTTGAAATTAAGTTGCGATAGGATACAAGTGTTCGACATTTTAGACACTACTATTGCTTATCTCTTTCAAGCATCACAACTTAAGTAGTGTAGGGTCATGATTAGAAAGTCAAAGAATTTAGTCCATTACATCATCACAAGCTATTTATAGACAATCCTGAAGTTATTAGTAAGAGCCGGAGCGCAACGCCATATGCTGCACGAAGCCTTGTGTACTTACAGAAGAGCAGTCCATGCTGAGCCCTTGAGTAAACTAATCAAAACTTTATTCGTTGGTCAACAAGATTTACTAAACTGATTTTTGACCCCCTTGGCACAAACAAGACCCTGCCCCCTTGACAGTTGTTGTACCATCCCCAACAACATACTGATTCAATGTGACAGGTACCAACTGCTCCTAATCCTACAGCTTTGCTGCCAGGATCTCCTGACACTGGAATCAGACGTCCGCATTAAGCTCTTTAAAGTGGAGGATTTCAAAGTTAATCCTGACTTGCTCTGTCCTTCTCTCACTCTGACTTCTCCACAATGATCTGCTAATACATGACTGCAGTGACCACTTTTTACATACAGGATCAGACTGGCCATTCAGTTTCCCATGGAATTCGCAAAGCCTAAGTGTTCTCATTGGCGTACTTTTTTTTATGGTATTGTTTCATCGCACTGCCATTCTCTAAATATATATATACACTAGATGGTAACGTGTGAACAGATTGTGATTGAACAGCTACGTTTAACTTACTGGGGCTACTATACCTAAATGAAAATTGATTATATGAAGTAAAGGACTGTGTAACAAGGACGTAATTAATTTTTGGTCAAATTCAACTAAATATTTTCTAGTATACCCTGCAAAACACAGCTATTGGATTCTGAAAAAGATCGTGTGAAACTGAAGCCTTCCAAGAATTCCAGAAGGTTAGAGCTTATGTTATAAAATTACACTAACAAAACTTGCAAAATATTCAAGTGTTATACTCTGCTGTTTGCCGTTATCGTGCCACCGAATCACTGGAGCCAAGATGTTATGTCTTCAACTCTGTGAAAGAAATAAACTACTGATATTAAAGGACAGAAACTTCAATATATGAAGTTTAGCTGGGGCTAAACATGTAATAAGGGTTTTCAGATTATGACCTTAGGAGGATCTAGCCACTCAGGAGCTCCCTCTATTACCCTAGAGCAGGGGGCTTTTCCTTGTAATACTACGGCTGATCAAGGGGTAATGTATGAGTAAATGCACCTTCCCCTGGGGATAATGGCTTATTACTAGGGCTTTCTAAAATCAGGCCAGCTTCAACCCAAAAAAAGACATTGTCTTGATGAGTCAACCTATTTAAGTAATTCAGTTGTCAGACCAGGTCTCACCAAAGTAGTTACCCAGATCTCCACCAGTGCTTTGAAGCCATCTGAGGTTATCTTCACAGATTAGTTGCATAATATACTGCTACTGACATATTCATTTGAATGGGGCTTACAGAAATCCATGTTTTTGCAGACCGAACAACTGCATTCAAATTAAAGTGTAGACCACGTTCCAAATTATTATTTAAATGCTATTTTTCTCTGATTGTCCTAAATGGTCAATGCATATGAGTCAGTAAAATGTTCAAATCATTAATTGATAGAGTATAAATCACATTTTGTTGAACAAACCTCCCAATGATAATCATAATTTTTAAAAAAAAAACCTCAAAATGCACTGTTCCAAATTATTAAGCACAACAGTTTACATACATTTTATAGATTGTAAACAACTGAAAATGGTCGTTTATTGAATTTGCACCATTAAGAGCTCTTATTTACTGAAATGAAAAGCTTTTCCAATCAAAAATCCTCATAACAGGCAAGTTACATGTTAAGATTGGACCCTTTGATCTCACCATCACAATTCTTGCATCCATTAAACTTGAATTTTTTGGATAGTTTCTGCATCAATTTATTTTTAGTACATCAGAGTAGCCTCGCAAAGCTGCTGTTTTGATGTGAACTGCCTCCAACCCTCTTTTCCTTGAGGATACTCCAAAGGTTCTCAATAGGGTTGAAACCAGGGGACGCTGCTGGCCACATCATGAGTTTCTCTCCTTTTATGCCCATAGCAGCCAATGACTCATAGATATTCTTTGCAGCATGAGATGGTGCACTGCAGAGCTGTATCTAGGCTTTCCGGCACCCGGGGCATGAAATCAGTTTGGGTGGTCATCATGTGATCAATCATTTATATGTGATTTGCCCACTTACAGTCACGTGAAGATAATCTGCTCTTAATATTTCTCTCAATGTTCAATGAGAAGAAAAGCTAGTTGTCATATTCAAGTATGAAAATCACATATGAGTGGAATGGCCATGTGATGACTGCTGGAACCAACAAGCTGAGCTGAATCCTGACGGAGTATATTAAACGCTGTTAGCACTGGGAATACTACATTGCTTATTTTTATAATTAAAGGGCTTGTCCAGGTTTGAGATGAAAGTGAACAGTCACTCTAGGTGACTATAGGCTTCTGAATTCTCACAGCGCTTACACTGCACACTTTTAGGATTCCAAAAGTTTAAGTTCCACTGGCTTCAGTGGATGGTCATGTGAGTACAAGTATGAGATCTGTATACTTCTGGCCACTTTCTGATTTGATGTGCCTGACCTCACACTATTCATTTTCAGTGAGCGAGGCCATGCATGTCTAGTTGTCACGTGACCACATATATGTATGAAAATTGCATACTTGCAGTTTTGTGACCTCCCACTTCCACTGCCAGCACCAGAAAATGCTGACAGAGTGCAGTGCATGCACTATGAGAATTCAGAAGTCTGCAGTCACATAGAGTGACACATGGAGTGACTGCAGACTCATCACAAACTTGGACAACCCCTTTAATGCTCCTAATATAAATAAAAACATTGTAAACCTTAACTTGTCAGACGGCACATTACTTTATTAAAGAGGTTGTCCACTACTTTAACATTGATGGCGTATCCTTAGGATAGGTCAGCAATGTCTGATCGGCCGGGGTTCAGCACCTGGCAACTAATTGCCTGTTCTAGTAGGCAGGTGGATGGATGTGTCCAGTTCCAGATCTCCTCCGTCTTCTGATAGTAGCAACAGCGTCCTATTCAAATCAATGAGGAGGATATGCAGTATTCGGCCACGGACACTATCAGAAGACGGAGCAGATACAGAAATAAGCATTTCCGGCCAGCTGCACCAAGAGCAGCTTATCAGCAGGGGTCCTGGACCCCGGCAAATCAGACATTGATGACCAATTCTAAAGCTAGTTCATCAATATTTAAGTAATCTTACAATTTATGAATTGTTACTTGTGTACAGGATCAGAACTAATAACAGCTTCAGAACCTCCAGACGTACAGAAATATATCACCAGAACCACAAGCATTAAAGAAATTGATCATCAGGACCACTAGCAGTACAGAAATACATCCATGAAACCCCATCTTTTCAGAAACACAGCATCAGTACAGAAACACATCATTAGAACCACACGTAGTACATGGTACATCAATTGTAATGTCAGGTCAAACCCATATACTGTACATTTGTATTGCATGAGCCTACAACTTCCAGTACATCCTTAAAGGGAATCTGTCACCAGGTTTTTGCCACCTAATGTAAGAGCAGCATAATGTGGGGGCAGAGAGCCTGATTCCGGTAATGTGACACTTACTGGGCTGCTTAGTGTAGTTTTGATAAAAATCACTGTTTAATCAGCAGTAGATTATCATTAGAGGACTACTTGGTGTGTTGCTAGGTAGTCCAGCATATTCATAAGCTCTGTATAACTGCTAGATCTGGAGCAGAAAAAACATTGATTTTATCAAATTGACAGCAAACAGCTCAGTAAGGGACACATGGCTGGAATCAGGGTCTGTGTCTCTACATTATGCTGCTCTAAGATGACCTGGTGACATATTCCCTTTAACAATGGTAAGGAGATACTGTACTTGGGAGTTATCAGTCATCATCAGACTGTGGACCATACAGGAATCACAGTAAGGCGGGCTTTGCACGTTGCGACATCGCAAGCCGATGCTGCCATGTCGCACGCGATAGTCCCCACCCCCGTCGCAGGTACAATATCTTGTGATAGCTGGCGTAGCGAACATTATCGCTACGCCAGCTTCACATGTACTCACCTGCCCTGCGACCGTCGCTCTGGCCGGCGACCCGCCTCCTTCCTAAGGGGGCGGGTCGTGCGGCGTCATAACGACGTCACACGGCAGGCGGCCAATAGCGGCGGAGGGGCGGAGATGAGCAGGATGTAAACATCCCGCCCACCTCCTTCCTTCCGTAGAGCCGCCGGCGGCAGGTAAGGTGAAGTTCCTCGCTCCTGCGGCGTAACACACAGCGATGTGTGCTGCCGCAGGAACGAGGAACAGCATCGTACCTGTCGCGGCAGCATAATTATGGAAAAGTCGGAGCCTGCAACGATGATACGATAACGACGCCTTTGCGCTCGTTAATCGTATCATCTAGAATTTACACACAACGATGTCGAAAGTGACGCCGGATGTGCGTCACTTTCGATTTGACCCCACCGACATCGCACGTGCGATGTTGCAACGTGCAAAGCCACCCTAAAGCCTCGGTTCCACTTGCTTTTTGCACGGACGAGTGCAATCTGATAAAACATTGCATTGCACTTGCACTAGTGCAAAACTAGGGGCAATGTCCACCTGCGATTGATTTCTCATGCTATATTGGCCTTTGTCTGCGAGTTTTGGCTCACACACACCAATACAAATCTATGGGATAGTGTGAAATATAGCACAGCACTCGGATGTCATCAGACTGCAGTGTGATGTACGCAATAAAAGGCCTCGGAGAAGAGGGAGAAAGTGCTCCCTCCCTTTTATCCGCAGCTGTGATGATCGCAAGTCGCATGACACTCTGCTCATGCTCACAGCAGAGTGAGAGCTGAGGGTAATTAGCATAAGGCACAAGTGAGACCAATGCCTAATGATGAGAATTAGTCAGTATTACAAATAATCATTTACATCCATTTACCTTATAGACGATGTTGTCTCTGATCGGAGTCATTTCTTTCTTTTCGTCATCTTGTCCAGACAACATGATTATGTTTCACATCCAGAGCTCATCTCTACAGACTTTCATCCTTCTGCAGCAGATCCAGGCACGATATCCTTAAAAATAGCAGAATGATTAGCATAAATATATATATATATATATATATATATAAAAAATATTTGCCCTACTCTGTGCCCCAGAATAAATAATTGCACCTCACTGTGTTCTTTGCACAAAATATTACCCAACTCTCCCTCTTATGGTACGTGCCGTCCACATTGCCCTCTCCTTTCCATATGGAGCCCACTTTTCACACTTTCCTCTCACACTGTGTCCCCTTATACTGCCCAGCCTTTATGCTGTGCCTACTCATCACACTCCCTCACCTCGCTATGGCCTCATACTGTACCCCCAAGTTACCCCCTGTCCATAGTGCCCCACTCGCCACTACCCGTTCTCTATTATGTGCTTCCTCACATTTTTCACATCCCATAATGTCTCCTCAATACCTCCGTACTCAGCCCCCCTCACTCCCCATACTGTGTCCATATACATTTCCCCCTTGCTCCCCATATTGTGTCCGCACCCATCCCGCCCACTTGTTTTTCATACCATGTCCTCAAATTTGCCCCCTTGCTCTTTATTCTGTCTTCAAAATTTCTTTCCCATTTGCTCCACATACTGTCAGTATACATTCCCCCAATTGCTCCCCATACAATGTCTGTGTAAATCGCCCCTTACCCTCGCTCCCCATACTATGTCTATATACATCACCCCTCACTCTCTCTTCCCATACTGTGTCCATAGATACTTCCCCCTCCCCATCCTCTCTCTCACAATACTGTCCATAGATACTTTCCCTTCCCCATCCTCTCTCCCACAATACTGTGTCCATAGATACTTCCCCTGCTCCATTCTCTCTCCAAACACTGTGTCCACAGATACTTCCCCCTCCCCATCCTCTCTCCCACTATACTGTGTCAGATACTTCCCCCTCCCGATCCTCTCCCACAATACTGGGTCCATAGATACTGCCTCATCCCATAGTGTTCCTCTTTGGTGTCTTTAGCTCCACTGGAGCACTTATCACCAGCGCTGTTTGCCGCCTTTGTGGCCCTAAAGACTGACATCAGCAGTGTAATCAGCTGACCTATATTTTTGCCATAAATATGAAAACCTACTTATTTATTCTATATTATTAAACCTACTTATTGGCCGTGTTGATCCAGAGGAAGGCAAAAATGCCCTGTGAGGAATGGGCCAATTGTCCTCATATCAGGGGGAAAAATTCCTTCCTGACCCCAAATATGGCGATCGGGATGAATCCCAGGATCAAAGGCTCATAACCTGATTGTCGTGTGAGATTTTTTTTTTTAAATATATAATTTATTGTTATAGATCTAGACTAAAAAATTGGTTTCTTTGAAATTAACAATTTTTAGAAATACATTTATAAATTTTTATAACTTTTTTGGACACTACTTACATGTAAATCTACTTACTAATCTATTATACTAAACCTATTTAAGGCCGTGTAGATCCAGAGGGAGGCGAAAACACCCTTTGGGGAATGAGCCAATTGACGTCATTTCAGGGGGAAAAAATTCCGTCCTGACTCCAAATATGGCAATCAGATTAAATCCCAGGATCAAAGCCAAAATCTCTCTCTACAATCTGTGTCTATATGTGGATGCCTATACCTATCATGTAGTGTGGGGGCCTATGCTTATCGTGTAGTGTGGATGATGTGGATGTGATGGGTGAAATACTTACCCAACCTGTGCGGAGCTGAGTTCAGGGATAATGGCCCACATTAGACTATTATTCCTGAAATCATACCATAGGCAGGCAGAGAGCTTTCCTGAAGCTCAGCTGCTGGCAGAACAGTGTGGTCGTACAGCTCCAGGGGAGCTCTGGTTGTCTTTTCTGGTTGTCTTTTGACGTGCCGGTGTGATGATACCATCAAGCCAGCACCAGCATGTAAGCACCGAGCTCAAGAAGGGGACAACAGAGTAGAAAGTAGGTGCACAGCTCTACCACTAACAAGAGGGTGCTACATCATGTATTAAAAAAAAATGCTTCACCATTAAAAAAAGGTAACACAAAAGCGATGTGCACACCTAAATAATGTATAACTTTATTGAATATTACAAAAACAGAAAGATATTAACATAAAATACTGACATCCAAGTATGTACTAATAACAAGTTTGTAATAAGCTATGCCACTACCATATAATGCTGCGTGTGTATTTTTTTCACTCTGCATGATATTGTCATGCTGCTTGTATTTACAGTGCTGGCCAAAAGTATTGGCACCCCTGCAATTCTGTTAGATAATACTCAGTTTCTTCCTGGAAATGATTGCAATCACAAATTCTTTGGTATTATTATCTTCATTTAATTTGTCTTCAATGAAAAAAAATAAAAAAAAATTGTCATTAAAGCCAAAATGGATATAATACCACACCAAACATAAAAAGGGGGTGGACAAAAGTATTGGCAGTGTTTGAAAAATCATGTGATGCTTCTCTAATTTGTGTAATTAACAGCACCTGTAACTTACCTGTGGCACCTAACAGGTGTTGGCAATAACGAACTCAGACTTGCAGCCAGTTGACATGGATTAAAGTTGACTCAACCTCTGTCCTGTGTCCTTGTGTGTACCACATTGAGCATGGAGAAAAGAAAGAAGACCAAAGAACTGTCTGAGGACTTGAGAATCCAAATTGTGAGGAAGCATGAGCAATCTCATGGCTACAAGTCCATCTCCAAAGACCTGAAAGCTCCTGTGTCTACGGTGCGCAGTGTCATCAAGAAGTTTGAAGCCCATGGCACTGGCTAACCTCCCTAGATGTGGAAGGAAAAGAAAAATTGACGAGAGATTTCAACGCAAGATTGTGCGGATGGTGGATAAAGAACCTCGACGAACATCCAAACAAGTTCAAGCTGCCCTGCAGTCCGACGGTACAACAGTGTCAACCAGTACTATCCGTTGGCGTCTGAATCAAAAGGGACTGGTTGTAGGATACCCAGGAAGACCCCACTCCTTACCCCGAGACATAAAAAAGCCAGGCTGGAGTTTGCCAAAACTTACCTAAGAAAGCCTAAAACGTTTTGGAAGAATGTTCTGTGGTCAGATGAGACAAAAGTAGAGCTGTTTGGGAAAAGCCATCAACATAGAGTTTACAGGAAAAAAAAAAGAGGCATTCAAAGAAAAGAACACGGTCCCTACAGTCAAACATGGCGGAAGTTACCTGATGTTTTGGGGTTGCTTTGCTGCGTCTGGCACTGGACTGCTTGACCGTGTGCATGGCATTATGAAGTCTGAAGACTACCAACAAATTTTTCAGCATAATGTAGGGCACAGTGTGAGAAAGCTGGGTCTCCCTCAGAGGTCATGTGTCTTCCAGCAGGACAATGACCCAAAACACACTTCAAAAAGCACTAGAAAATGGTTTGATAGAAAGCACTGGAGACTACTAAAGTGGTCAGCAATGAGTCCAGACCTGAATCCCATAGAACACCTGTGGAGAGATCTCAAAATAGCAGTTTGGAGAAGGCACCTTTCAAATCTCAGGGACCTGGAGCAGTTTGCCAAAGAAGAATGGTCTAATATTACAGGAGAGCATTGTAAGAAACTCATTAATGGTTACCGGAAGCGGTTGTTCGCAGTTATTTTGGCTAAAGGTTGTGCAACCAAGTATTAAGGGGCTTTACACGCTACGATATCGTTAATGTTTTATCGTCGGGGTCACATCGTTAGTGACGCACATCCGGCGTCATTAACGGTATCGCAGTGTGTAACACTTACCAGCGACCTTAAACGTCCTCCAAAGTGGTGAAAATCGTTCACCATGGAGAGGTCGTCCTAAAACCAAAAATTGTTAATGGTTGTTTCTAGATGTTGTTCATCGTTCCTGCGGCAGCACACATCGCTTTGTGTGACACCGCAGGAGCAAGCAACCTCACCTTACCTACGTCCCGCCCGCAATGAGGAAGGAAGGAGGTGGGCGGGATATTCGTCCCGCTCAACTCCGCCCGTCCGCTTTGATTGACCGGTCGCTTAGTGACGTAGCGTTGACGTCGCTGTGACGCCGATGCATGTCCCCCTTGAGGGAGGGATTGTTCGGCAGTCACAGCGACGACGACGACCAGGTAAGTGCGTGTGACGCTGCCATAGCAATAATGTTCGCTGCGGCAGCGATCACACGATATCACATGCACGACGGGGGCGGGTGCTTTTGCGTACGATATCGCTAGCAATTGCTAGAAATATCGTAGCGTGTAAAGCCCACTTTAGGCTAAGGGTGCCAATATTTTTGTCTGGCCCATTTTTGGAGTTTTGTGTGAAATGATCAATGATTTGATTTTTGTTTCATTCTCTTTTGTGAATTTGTGATTGCAATCATTTTGAAGAAAAAACTGAGTATTATCTGACAGAATTGCAGGGGTGTCAATACTTTTGGCCAGCACTGTATAGTTACTATTTATCTTACAATTTTACTATTTATCTTGTGCTCAGTGTGGGGGTGCATTAAACGGTATGTGGGCTGCATAATACAATATGAAGGAAAATGGGGCTGCATTATAAAACATGGAGGACTATAGAGTGCATTATAATACATGCAGGACTATGGGACTGCATTATAATATATGGAGGCCTATGGATGTGTGTTAAACAGTATGTGGGCTGCATAAAACAATATGAAGGACTATGGGGTGTATTATAAAATATGGAGGACTTTGGGGGCTGCATTATAATATAGGGAGCACTGTGGGGTGCATTATAATATATGGAGAACTATGGGGTGAATTATAATATATGGAGGACTATGGGAGGTTCGTTATAATTTATGGAGGCCTATGGGATGCAGTATAATATATGGAGGACTATGGGTTAATTATAATATATGGAGGACTATGGGGTGCATTAAAATATATGGAGTGCAGTATAATATATGGAGGACTATGGGGTGAATTATTATACATGGAGGACTATGGGAGGTGCATTGGACTGGCAGCCCATACATCACCGGATCCAATTCAAACTGCTTGTTCTCACCCGGAAAGCTGTCCACAATGCAGCACCCCCCTACATCTCCACCCTCATCTCTGTCTATCACCCTACTTGTTCATTACGCTATGCAAATGACTTTTGACTAACATCCACACTAATCTGAACCTCCCACTCTCGGATCCAAGACTTCTCCCAAGCTGCAACAATCCAATGGAATGCTCTGCCCCAAGAACAACAACTTACTCAGCTTCAGACTCTCCCTCAAAACACATCTTTTTAGGGTGGCCTTTCACACTCCCTAATGGAATTAAGTTCAAATAGCCTCTCTCCGCAACTTCTGACAATATAACTCTCAGCTCCACCACACCCAAAAGCAACTCAAAGATTGGCTGACTGGTTCAGGGAACCTTTATCTACCCCCCATTTCTTTCTTTGAGATGGCTGGACTGTCATTGTAAATAAGCACCTGTACCCTGTCATCCCCCCACCTCATTGTAGGTTGTTAGCTCTCATGAGCAGGGTTGTCTGCATTGCTTTCACTATTGTATTTTCTATAACTATTGCTTGTACATGAACCTCTGAATTGTAAAGCGCTGTGGAATATGTTGGTGCTATGGAAATAAAGATTACTGTTAATAATATTATTATTATTATTATTATTAATAACTGGAGGGCTATGTGGGGGTCATTATAGTATTTGGAAAGCTATATACGAAGGGGGACAAAGATAAAAGCATGGGATGGGAAAGTTTGTGCTGAGAGAAAGAGGCTCTTTCCCTGAGCAACCAGCTTTCCCATGCTCTGATATCATGGGAAAGCTGGGTACTGAGGGAAAGATGTGTATCAGAGCATTGGAAAGCTGCATGCTGAGGGAAAGATGTATAACAGAGCATGGGGAAGGTGCTTCCTGAAGACAAGATGGATATCAGAACATAAGAAAGCTGGGTGCTGTTCGAAAGAGGTATTTCAGATCATGGGAAACATGGGTGCTGAGGGAAATAGCAAGTGTCAGTGACACTATCCTGTATCCTGGGTTTCGGCATCATTATCAATCGCTTCTTATTTTGTAGTTTGGTCTTGAATTTCGTTTTGGTTTTGTCAACCTTCAATTCAGCGCCAGTCCTCAGCGGAGGTGGTGTTGATCATGTGTTGTTAGATAGGGTCTACTTTTTGTTTAGTCTCCGTGATTGCTCCATGAAGAAATTCCAGGATCAATAATATCAGGTCCATAAAAGACTTATTGAGGATAGCGTCAAATTTAGTGTATTATTTGGGTTGATCTTGAAGGAGTGGTCCATAAATGGACCCGTAGACCTTTCGAGATCTGTGGCACTTTCATATTCATAAGGAGTGGCAATGTGAAGATTCAGTGACATGAAGCCCCTTAATTCTATATGTAGTTCCTGGTTTTGATCTCGCTTGTTGGGACTTGTTTGAATGGTTTGATCATGAAACTCTCTAGCTCATTGCATCAGCTTCTGTCTCGTTGTAAGTTGCTGTATCTGTGCAGGGTTTTGCAGGTGCAATGGCTAAAAAACTATGAGCACACATAGGAAAAAGCTGGCACACTGATGCTTCAAAATATAAATATACAATAAAAAAGAACATACAAAAAGGGTGGTCTCACTTCAGTGATATACTGTGTGTGTGTGTGTGTATACAGTTAGGTCCAGAAATATTTGGACAGTGACACAATTTTCGCGAGTTGGGCTCTGCATGCCACCACATTGGATTTGAAATTAAACCTCTACAACAGAATTCAAGTGCAGATTGTAACGTTTAATTTGAAGGTTTGAACAAAAATATCTGATAGAAATTGTAGGAATTGTACACATTTCTTTACCAACACTCCACATTTTAGGAGGTCAAAAGTAATTGGACAAATAAACCAAACCCAAACAAAATATTTTTATTTTCAATATTTTGTTGCGAATCCTTTGGAGGCAATCACTGCCTTAAGTCTTGAACCCATGGACATCACCAAACGCTGGGTTTCCTCCTTCTTAATGCTTTGCCAGGCCTTTACAGCCGCAGCCTTCAGGTCTTGCTTGTTTGTGGGTCTTTCCGTCTTAAGTCTGGATTTGAGCAAGTGAAATGCATGCTCAATTGGGTTAAGATCTGGTGATTGACTTGGCCATTGCAGAATGTTCCACTTTTTTGCACTCATGAACTCCTGGGTAGCTTTGGCTGTATGCTTGGGGTCATTGTCCATCTGTACTATGAAGCGCCGTCCGATCAACTTTGCGGCATTTGGCTGAATCTGGGCTGAAAGTATATCCCGGTACACTTCAGAATTCATCCGGTTACTCTTGTCTGCTGTTATGTCATCAATAAACACAAGTGACCCAGTGCCATTGAAAACCATGCATGCCCATGCCATCACGTTGCCTCCACCATGTTTTACAGAGGATGTGGTGTGCGTTGGATCATGTGCTGTTCCCTTTCTTCTCCAAACTTTTTTCTTTCCATCATTCTGGTACAGGTTGATCTTTGTCTCATCTGTCCATAGAATACTTTTCCAGAACTGAGCTGGCTTCATGAGGTGTTTTTCAGCAAATGTAACTCTGGCCTGTCTATTTTTGGAATTGATGAATGGTTTGCATCTAGATGTGAACCCTTTGTATTTACTTTCATGGAGTCTTCTCTTTACTGTTGACTTAGAGACAGATACACCTACTTCACTGAGAGTGTTCTGGACTTCAGTTGATGTTGTGAACGGGTTCTTCTTCACCAAAGAAAGTATGCGGCGATCATCCACCACTGTTGTCATCCGTGGACGCCCAGGCCTTTTTGAGTTCCCAAGCTCACCAGTCAATTCCTTTTTTCTCAGAATGTACCCGACTGTTGATTTTGCTACTCCAAGCATGTCTGCTATCTCTCTGATGGATTTTTCTTTTTTTTTCAGTCTCAGGATGTTCTGCTTCACCTCAATTGAGAGTTCCTTAGACCGCATGTTGTCTGGTCACAGCAACAGCTTCCAAATGCAAAACCACACACCTGTAATCAACCCCAGACCTTTTAACTACTTCATTGATTACAGGTTAACGAGGGAGACGCCTTCAGAGTTAATTGCAGCCCTTAGAGTCCCTTGTCCAATTACTTTTGGTCCCTTGAAAAAGAGGAGGCTATGCATTACAGAGCTATGATTCCTAAACCCTTTCTCCGATTTGGATGTGAAAACTCTCATATTGCAGCTGGGAGTGTGCACTTTCAGCCCATATTATATATATATAAATGTATTTCTGAACATGTTTTTGTAAACAGCTAAAATAACAAAACTTGTGTCACTGTCCAAATATTTCTGGACCTAACTGTATATATATATATATATATATATATATATATATATATATATATATATATATATATATATATATATATATATATACAATTTACCTCTAATTTAAGGTTACCTTTAGAAATAAGCTGTTATGTGTGTACATTAGGAAGATTATACAGTTTGTATCTTGCATTATGAATCCGTCTCCCCACTGATCTTGTAGTCGTCTTTTGAGCAAGATGCAAGAGAGGACACAATTGCTTTCTAAAAATCTACCAATAATTTCCCCTCAGGTCTGGTAAGTGCATTGTAATTATCTTTGATCTTTGCTAAGGTCTCATGCACATGACCATATCAGTGCTTCCAATTTAGTGTATATGGCCTACAATACAAGACAGCCTATATCAGTCATGGCGAACCTTTTACAGGCCGAGTGCCCAAACTGTAGCCCTAAACCCATTTTTTTTTCCGAAGTGCCAACCAATCCTATTATATAAATAGTTGATTGTAACCTTACCTTTGCCATCTTCTCTTCAGCAGGGGGCATCAAGCTCATTCATGCTTACCACACATTGAAGCTCAGCCTCTGCCCTTTCCAGACACAGCAGTTGGATTGATCTTTCTGGAAAAAATTGCAGCATATTAGACAGAGATTTTAGCATGGAATGCAATCAGATTTAACCCTGTAATCCACATCTACATTTCAAAGTCTGAACATCTTGAAATCCCATAAAGACGTACGAGTTGCTCCCCTCCCCCTTCATTCTGTAGTTCTGTCCCCCATCCTGATATATATTTCCTACATTCTGGTATATTTGTCCCCATCATGGCCCCATCCTGGTAAATGTACCCCATCCCAGCATATTCCCCATCCTGGTAAATGTACCCCATCCTGGTAAATGTACCCCATCATTGTAAATGTATCCCATCCTGGCATGTTCCCCCATGCTGTTAAATGACCCCATCTTGGTAAATGTACCTCATCCAGGCATGTTCCCTTATCCTGGTAAATGTCCCCTTTCCTGGTAAATGTACCCCATCCTGATAAATGTCACCCTTGTTCCCCATCCTGGCATTTTTCCTCATCCTGGCATGTTCATGTACCCCCATCCTGGCATGTTTCCACCATCCTTTCATGTTTCTCCCCATTCTGGTAAATGTATCCCCCATACTGGTAAATGTACCCCTTCCTGGCATGTTTCCCTTCCTGCTAAATGTACCCCATCCTGGCATGTTTTCCCCCATCCTTGCAGTCATGTTTACCCCCATCCTTGCAGCCATGTTTCCCCCATCCTTGCAGCCATGTTTCCCCCTTCCTTGCAGCCATGTTTCCCCCATCCTTGCATGTTTCTCTCAATCTTTGCACGTTTCTCTCCATCTTTGCACGTTTCCCCCCATCCTTGCAGCCATGTTTGCCCCGTGCTCTGTATGTTCCGTGCTCTCTATGTTCCGTGATCTCTGTCTGCCCCGTGCTCTCCATGTTTGCCCCGTGCTCTCCATGTTTGCCCCGTGCTCTCCATGTTTGCCCCGTGCTCCCATGTTTGCCCCGTGCTCCCATGTTTGCCCCGTGCTCCCATGTTTGCCCCGTGCTCCCATGTTTGCCCCGTGCTGGCTCTGTCCCCCCACACCTTGGCACAGCCGCGCACACAGCTTAAATATAAAAAAATAAAAACTCACCTTCTAGCCCCCACTCCTCCGCTGCTGCGTCCTCAGTCACTTCAGTTCCCGCGCGGCCACAAGACACCAGCACCGCCTACTGACGCCCCTCCGTCTCCTAGGCAACAGGCCTGCAGCCCAGGAGAGGAGGCGTGTCAGAGCGAGGAGAAATGTCTCCTCTGCTAAACACCACTTTGAGCTGCTGGTGCGATCACACCGACAGTTCAAAGTGGCGCAGTGTGGCGACAGCGCGCATGCCAGCAAAAAGGGCTCTGCGTGCCCTGTCTGGCACGCGTGCCATAGGTTCGCCATCACTTGCCTATATGGAAGGCTATACTTAGCCTTTCTTCTGCCTGAAACTCACTTAGTCATTAATCACTTCATAAGACATTAGGACTGTCTGCTGGCTGAGTCACTTGCCACCAACTAGCCTGGCAGGAGCTGGTATCCTGACCTATGGATGACCAGGGACATAAACATAGTCATCAACACTCATGCTGCTGGATTGACATACAGAAGTTGCTGCAGCCCAGTAAATGTTTTATATCACTCCAGTGCTGCTTTCACTGCTACACTGTACAGTACTGCTGTATGGTGTCTGTAGGCCCCTGGCACCATCGGGGTGCTACAAGGTTCTGCATCCCCACCAGGATGCAGGGCTTACCCCCTTAGGGAACCAGAACCCCAGTGGCGGTACCAACAAAAACCCAGGCAATCCCAGTTTTCCCCAACAAATCCCCCATACAATGGTACCCAGCTAGGGTGGGACCAATGGATGGCCGCCTAGAGGTGGAGCCACTCCAGTCCACTAGTTGACCAGGTGGGAGGGGCAGACTGTGGATAGGGAGAACACAGGAGGTCAGTAGTGAGAACTGCAGAGACTGTGGAGAACTGCAGGGACTGTTGAGAGTTGACAGCAGGAGTGTGAAGGTGGAAGCAAAGTGACGTCCTGACTCGGGTTAACGGTGACCTGGTACCCAGGAGAAGTGATTGCTGGTGGAGTACTCTTGGAACTATGCACCGATGGGGTACAGGACCCTAGGACAGGAAAGAGCTTCAAGTCGACCTGTTAACACCTGCACAGCAAAGGGGACCATTAGGGACTTTACTGACCTTAAAGAATCCTGAAGACTCAGTAGCAAAGGGAGAACCAGGGAAAGGACCAGAGACTCCAACCCCACAGGGTTCATGCTACCATCAGGCGGACAAACCACAGAACAGGGACCCCTAGTGTTCTATACCATGGGGACCCACTTACCAGAGACAGGTCCTCGGGCCACCAGTTAACATCTTCAGTAGTGAGTAAACCAGTTGCACTGAATACCTGTGTGGACTACTTCTTCCGATGCCCACTGCACCATACACCCGCTGGGGCAAAACCCTACTTGTGGAGGGAATACCATACTAGCTGCCAACACTACCAGCCCCAGTAGAGACATTCTACAGTGGTGGCTCCCTACACTTAGCCGCAACACCGCAAGTGGCGTCACGTATAAACTTTATTCAACAATCACCTGTAAATATCCCCACGTGGCCACCACGTGACATTCCTAACACTGCCCGGAACCGAGTATCCCATATCCCTGGGCACGACAGTGTCCTTAATGCTTTTAGAGATGATGTACAGCAACAGTACCATGATGTTTTCCACGTGCCTGTAGTGGCTTTTAGTAAAATTGAACTGATTCAATGTATTGGGTCTGTGGTGCTTTTTTTCTTAAAGGTTAGGGGCGGGCTGGCCCGGGGGGCAGGTGGGCAATTGCCCCCCGGGCCGCCCTCCCAGCCTGCTGCATAATGTAAAATCCCATGGCATGTAGCTTTGGGATTGTCATGATAGCACGGACCCTATTTTGGTTAATATGAGGAGGATTTTTCTGCCTGGTAACATGAGTCAGCTGGCATGTAGCCAATCAAATGACTGCACGGGTGTTTATGAAATATTGATTGGTTATTGTCAACTTTGTGTGAGAAGGAGTTTGTATAAATATCTGGGTTTTAGTCAGCTGTGTCAGTCACAGCTGACAGGATCAAGTGATTTGTCATGAAGTCACTGCTGCAACAAATGCTCAGGAGAGCTGGAGAGGAAGACGGCGATGAGAGCCTGCCTTGGGATGGTACCGCTGAAGTGTCGGGCGGTATGGAGCAGGGCGAGGTGTCTGTAGTACCTGTTCCTGGTTCGGGTGCGACTCCGGTGGAGGTTACGGTCGGTGGTCGATGAAAAGGAAAGAAGTGTACTCACCGCCGGCGTCGGGAGGAAGAACGGGTCGGAGGTCGGCTGGAGCGAAGAGTAGCAGCGCTTGGAAGAAGTCGGCGGCGGCATCGCTGGACCAGTCCCGCGGTGAAGGAAGAGGCAGTCGAGCGAGATCTTCGCGGTCAATCCCAGTGGTATCGCGAGAGTTGGGCATCACGGGCTGGCTGGTTGTCACGTCATCACGAGGTGACCGCCGGCCAGGATGTCTGATGTCTGGCTTCCACTGCTCCAGAAGAAGATGGGTTCTTCAGGCCGCCGGCGGGTGAGGACTTCGGTCTGGGCTGTAGCTTGCCGTCGCTGCTGCAAAAGAGCTCTAGTGCAGCGGCGGCGCTACAGGCCTGGTCTTCGGAGGACTCCGGGAGCGAGAGCAGTGAAGCGGGATGAACTTCAGGGCCTACCGCTGTGGCCGGCGCAGCCATCGCTCCCCAGCTGCTGGAGACAACCGACAGGATTGGTGATCGTCCCTGCAAGTCTGGTGGGCTATCCTATTCCCTCGGTAATAACACTGGAGTAGGTAATAGGGACAGTGTTAGGGAGTTCATTTACAGCGTGTGCGCTGAGTTCATGCAGGGGGGAAGTAGGGTAGACACCATACACACACATGTACAGCCTGATGCACATGAGGGTAGCTTTAAGGGCATCCCTCAAACATGCTTTGAGGAAGCATTAACTTGTCAGGCTTCGCCTTTAGGTTTTCATCTGAGCAATGCGACAAAAGAGGATTTGGAGCAGAGAATATATGGATGGGTTTTCTTTGTCACTGTCAGGTAGGACTTTATTGTGTTTGAGTGGGCATGAAGCCAAAGGTGAGAGTGAGGTTATGAGGAAGGTTTTCAAATCCTTTCACATTTGGCTGCAGGCCTTCTCAATTTATCTTATCGTAGTTTTGGGGGCATTGCTAGGCTTATATACGATGAATCACAAGATGTCGGTACATTCCAGGATGAGATGGGGTGAGAAGGAGGTGGGGTTATGGCTGAACTTGATGTTGCCACAGAGGGGTATTTTAGCAAAACAGGCTCCTACTCAACAATTGAAAAAGGAGTGTGTTTTGTTAATAATGAATTGATGTGTAAGTGGCTTAATAATTTCGGGTTCAGGCATGAGTGCTCATCCTGTGGTGGTTCTCACCTTTTAGCCAGATGTTTTAAACGGGGTGGGTCAGTGGGTCAACAGGTTTATAATCCTTGGGAGTTTGGTTTTTTTTGTTTTTTTTTTTTTCTCAAAAGCACAGACTCCTGTGAGCTTGGGAAAAATGCTGCCATGGTTAAAGCGGTACCCAGACAGGGAGAAAGCCAGAATAATATATAAGGGCTTTAACCCCTTCACCCCCGGCCACTAAAACACCCTAATGACCGGGCCATTTTTTACAATTCTGACCAGTGTCACTTTGACAGGTTATAACTCTGGAACGCTTCAACGGATCCTGGCGATTCTGAGATTGTTTTTTCGTGACATATTGTACTTCATGTCAGTGGTAAATTTAGGCCGATATGTTTTGCGTTTATTTGTGAAAATTTAGGAAATTTGGCGAAAATTTTGAAAATTTCGCAAATTTCAAACTTTGAAAATTTATGCCCATAAATCTGAGAGATATGTCACACAAAATAGTTACTAAATAACATTTCCCACTTGTCTACTTTACATCAGCGCAATTTTCGAAACAAATTTTTTTTCCGTTAGGAAGTTAGAAGGGGTCAAAGGTCATCAGCAAATTCTCAATTTTCCAACAAAATTTACAAAATAATTTTTTTTAGGGACCACATTACATTTGAGGTGACTTTGAGAGGCCTAGGTGACAGAAAATACCCAAAAGTGACCCGATTCTAAAAACTACACCCCTCACACTGCTCAAAACCACATCCAATAAGTTTATTAACCCTTTAGGTGCTTCACAGGAACCAAAGCAATGTGGAAGGAAAAAATGAAAATTTTACTTTTTAACACAAAAATGTTACTTTAGCCATAAAATTTTCATTTTTACAAGGGAGAAAAGAGAAAGTACACAATACAATTTATTGTGCATGTTCTCCTGAGTACGCAGATACCTCATATGTGGTGGAAATCAAATGTTTGGACACACAGCAGTGCTCGGAAGGCAAGGAGCGCCATTTGAATTTTTGAGTGCAAAATTAGCTGCACCTGTTAGCGGACGCCATGTCGGGTTTGAAGACCCCCTCAGGTGCCTAAACAATGGAGCTCCCCCACAAGTGACCCCATTTTGGAAACTAGAGCCCTCAAATAATTTTTCTAGATGTTTGGTGAGCACTTTGAACCCCTGGGGGCTTCACAAAAGTTTATAGCGTTTAGCCGTGAAAAGAAAAAAAAATTTTTTTTACCACAAAACGGTTGCTTCAACTAGGTAGCTTTTTTTTTCACAAGGGTAACAGGAAAAAATGCACCATAAAATGTATTGTGCATTTTCTCCTGAGTACGCAGATACCTCATATGTGGTGGAAATCAAATGTTTGGACACCCAGCAGTGCTCGGAAGGAAAGGAGCGCCATTTGAATTTTTGAGTGCAAAATTAGCTGCACCTGTTAGCGGACGCCATGTCGGGTTGAAGACCCCCTGAGGTGCCTAAACAATGGAGCTCCCCCACAAGTGACCCCATTTTGGAAACTAGAGCCCTCAAATAATTGTTCTAGATGTTTGGTGAGCACTTTGAACACCTGGGGGCTTCACAGAAGTTTATAGCGTTGAGCCGTGAAAAGAAAAAAAAATTTTTTTACCACAAAACGGTTGCTTCAACTAGGTAGCTTTTTTTTTCACAAGGCTATCAGGAAAAAATGCACCATAAAATGTATTGTGCATTTTCTCCTGAGTACGCAGATACCTCATATGTGGTGGAAAGTAATTGTTTGGGCGCATGGCGGGGCTCAGAAGAGAAGGAGCGCCATTTGACAGCAAAATTGGTTGGAATCATTAGCGGACGCCGTGTCATGTTTGGAGACCCCCTATGGTGCCTAAACAGTGGAGCTCCCCCACAAGTGACACCATTTTGGAAACTAGAGCCCTCAAATAATTTTTCTAGATGTTTGGTGAGCACTTTGAACACCTGGGGGCTTCACAGAAGTTTATAGCGTTGAGCCGTGAAAAGAAATTTTTTTTTTTTTACCACAAAACGGTTGCTTCAACTAGGTAGCTTTTTTTTTCACAAGGGTAACAGGAAAAAATGCACCATAAAACGTATTGTGCAATTTCTCCTGAGTACGCAGATACCTCATATGTGGTGGAAAGTAATTGTTTGAGCGCATGGCAGGGCTCAGAAGAGAAGGAGCGCCATTTGACTTTTCAAACGCACAGACGCGGTGCACTGATCGGCCGCTGCAGGATGCACGGTCGGATGCGATAAAAAAAAGCGTCGGGGATACGTAAAAAAAAAAGTCACGCCAAAAATTGACCATGGATGCAGATACGTTATGTGCATCCCTGATCAGCGCTTGGCGGGATGCACGGACGGATGCGATACAAAAAGCGTCGCAAATACGGAAAAAAGTCACGCCAAAAATTGAGCAGGGATGCCGATCCGTTATCTGCATCCCTAATCAGCGCTCGGCGGGACGCACGGACGGATGCGATACAAAAAGCGTCGTGAATACGGAAAAAAGTCACGCCAAAAACTGACCACGGATGCAGATCCGTTATCTGCATCCCTGATCAGCGCTCGGCGGGACGCACGGACGGATGCGATACAAAAAGCGTCGTGCATACGGAAAAAAGTCACGCCAAAAATTGACCATGGATGCCGATCCATTATGTGCATCCCTGATCAGCGCTTGGCGGGACGCACGGACGGATGCGATACAAAAAGCGTCGGGGATACGGAAAAAAAAGTCACGCCAAAAATTGAGCAGGGATGCCAATCCGTTATCTGCATCCCTGATCAGCGCTTGGCGGGACGCACGGACGGATGCGATACAAAAAGCGTCGGGGATACGGAAAAAAAAGTCACGCCAAAAATTGAGCAGGGATGCCGATCCGTTATCTGCATTCCTGATCAGCGCTTGGCGGGACGCACGGACGGATGAGGTGTAAAAATGGACAGGGGATACGGAAAAAAAAAAGTTATATTCACAGTACCCAGAGGACTAGCAGGAGGATCACTGACCAGAAGAGCTGCAGAGGAACAGATGGCAGAGAGATGGACAGCTTTACAGGAGCAGCAGGCAGATCAGCAGAATGCCCAGGAAGGACCCAGCGATGGACGCAGATGTGATCAGGCCGGTGAAGACAGGTAAGAGGACGTCGGGGGAGAGCAGAGGGGGAGAGGGGGGGTTGAGAGCAGAGGGGGGGGGGAGAGCAGAGGGGGAGGGGGAGAGCAGAGGGGGAGAGGGAGAGCAGAGGGGGAGAGGGAGAGCAGAGGGGGAGGGGGAGAGCAGAGGGGGAGACCGGAGAGGGAGCTGCAGAAGCAGAATAGAAATAATGGGGGAGGCAGTCAGATCGCGGGGGGAGCGGATCAGGATGTCGGGGGGGGGGGGTTGGTGTGGTTGGGGGGAGCAGATCGCGGGGGGGGGCACGGCAGGGGCTATCACGGCAGCGCGCAGGGGCACCACGGGAGCGCGCACGGGCTGCAAAGTGAGCACAGTACTCACTTTGCAGCAGCAGCGGTGACCTCAGCAGCAGCGGTGGTAGCAGATCGGGATGCCGGGGGGCAGATCGGGGCGTAGGGGGGCAGATCGGGGGGGGCACGGGCAGGAGCCTTCACGGGAGCGCGCAGGGGCACCACGGGAGCGCGCACGGGCTGCAAAGTGAGCACAGTACTCACTTTGCAGCAGCAGCGGTGACCTCAGCAGCAGCGGTGGTAGCAGATCGGGATGCCGGGGGGCAGATTGGGGCGTAGGGGGGCAGATCGGGGGGGGGGCACGGGCAGGACCCTTTACGGGAGCGCGCAGGGGCCTTCACAGGAGCGCGCAGGGGGGCGGAATACTTACCATTGGAGCAGGAGCAGCGGAGACATCAGAGGCGGCGGCGGCAGCAGCAGCGGTGGCGTGGTACCACAAGTACCAGCCACTGCACGCTGCAGACATGTTGGGGGAGGGCTCGCAGGCCAGCACAGGCCTGGGGAGGTGGCCACCGGCAGATCAGACCGCCCCACTGCACACTGATTGGAGCGATTGCGCGTCATAGCACGATCGCTCCAATCAGTGCTGCAGGGGCTGGGGGCGGCATGTTTGAGGTCCACCTATGATATGCTGCAGCAGCTGCGGCATCTCATAGCTGGATCTCACAGGATCGCACTAATTCGGGCATTATTTTTGCCGAAATTAGTGCGATCGATGTGGTTGGCGGTTCAGATTTGAACAGCCAATCACATCGATCGTCGATAGGGGGTGGCGATGCCGCCCCCCCTGGGGTCAAGCAAAGGTCCCCTGCTGTAAGAAACAGCAGGGGACATCATTTGAAAGCCGTTGCTATGGTCACGGCAATCAAATGAAGTTTAGGCAGTAAAATTACGTCCCTGGTCGTTAAGTCACGTTAAAATAGGACGTAATTTTACTGCCCGCGGTCGTGAAGGGGTTAAACATGTTTTGTTTTTTTTGTTCCTTATTTTACAGGTTTAGGATGTGTTTTAGTTAAGAATTTACCGTGTGTTAGCCCTCAGAGGGGTTTTTTGTTGTTAAAAACATCGGAAAAGAGCTTCGGTTAGGTAGGTTAGCAGGGCCTTTCCCTGGACCACCTTTTGTTAATTTTCGTATTTCACCATTAGGGATAGCACCTAGGAAAGAAACTGGCTTTTTCAGGGTATTCCATCACCTTTTATTTCCTAATGGTGGGTCCCTCAATGACGAGGTGGATACCGGAGTAGCTTCAGTTAGTTATGTGTCATTTGATATGGCAGTAGAGCTCCTTAGGCAATTTGGTCAGGGGGGCCCTACTGGCAAAATCGGACATCAAGTCTGCATTTCGGCTGCTTCCAGTACACCCTTCAAGGTTTAACTCTCTTGTATTTTTTTTTGTTTGTTTTTTTCTTTAATGGTAAATTTTATTTCGATAGATGCCTCCCGATGGGGTTCGCATTGTCGCGTTTTTATTTCAAATGTTTTTCTTCATTTCTTTATTGGGTAGTGCAGGATTCAGTACTTGCTGGTGGAGACCTGCACTATCTTGATGATTTTTTGTTTATTGGCCACGGGGGCTCAAATTTATGTATGGAATTAGTTCAAAAATTTTTAATGGTCATGGAACATTTTGTGGTTCCCGTGGCCAAGGAAAAAACGGTATTCCCATGCCAGAAAATAGAATTTTTAGGAATTTCAATTGATTCTGTGGCTATGGAATACAGATTTCCAAAGGAAAAATTGTCTCGCTTGCAAAGCTTGGTAGAGGAAATTTCTGCTAAAAGAAAGGTTACCCTTCGAGAGTTACAATCTCTGTTGGGATCGTTGAACTTTGCTCTCAGATTTATCCCTATGGGGAGGGTGTTCTGCCGACGGTTGTATGAGAGTATCAAAGGTTTGAATTCAGCAGGTGCGCATGTTCGGGTGTCGGCTGAAATGAGGGAGGTTTTATTTTTTTTTCAGGATCGGTTTTGTTCTTCAGAGGATCTTGGTTTGAGCATGTGCACAGATAGTGGTTTTGGTTTTTTAGTTTGTTTTGGTATGGCTTGGTCAACAGGGACCTGGCAGGAGAAGTGGGTTGAGGTTGGTTTAAATAATAAGAGAGATGTTTTGCATTTGTTTTCAGTTCTTGTTTCTGTTACTATCTTTGGTAGTACGCTTGCCAATAAGAGGATTAGTCTTCGGTCTAGTAGTGAAGGGGTTGTTTTTGGGATCAATACCCTTTCTTCAAAATGTTTTTGGGCAGCAAAGGTTTTGAGACAGCTGGTTTTCAGTGTTTGAAATATAATATTTGGTTGAAGACGTCTCTGTTCAGGAGCTAGAGGTTGTTTCACTTTTATCTTGCTTGCAGCGGCTGACCAGTCTGAGGGACGGAGCGCAGGAGGGAAGAAAAGAGTTGCCCTGTCCAGAGCACTTGTGGGTAGTGTTGGGAATTTAATACCAGTATATATTAAAAATTCTTTAGCTTCGAATACATGGGCAGCATATACTGCCGCATGGGAAAGATGGAGGAGTTTTTGTGAGGGAAGGGTTTTAATTGTTATTGTAGTAATTTATCTGTTGTGTGGGAATATGTTCACTTTGAGCTGTCATTTGGTATTAGTTATGCAACACTACACTAAGCTTTGTCTGGGGTTTCCTTTTTTCTTAAATTGTGGGGTTTTTAATCTCTGTTTTTCGTTTTTTCCTATCAGGCAGTTTTTGAAAGGGCTTAAGAGAAGCTCCAGGCAGGCTGATGTTAGACGTCCCATTTTGGGTGGAATTGCTGGAAGAGTTATGGGTTACCTTAGGTTCGGTTTGTATGGATGACTTTGAAGCAGCTTTATTTAGGACTGCATTTGTGATAGCATTTTTGGCAGCTTTGCATATATCTGAGTTGGTGTCGCCAAGTAAGAAAGTGGTAGGTGATCTATTGGTTAATGATGTGAAAGTATTTAGAGGTCATTGTTTGATTTTTATTGTATGTTCAAAAACTGATCAACTCGGCAAAAGGGCAATTGGTTAAGCTATCAACTATTCGAAGTTCAAGGGTCTGTCTAATTGCGAATCTCAGGCATTGGTTTTCGATTTCTCCGCATCATGGTAATGCTTTATTTTTGCACAGGTCTGGAGATCCAGCTACTAGGTTCCAATTTAATCCAAAGTTAAAGAGCTGTTTGGTTAGTTGCGGTGAGAGCAATTTAAAATTGTAATCACATTCATTCAGAATTGGCGCTGCTACAGTAGCAGCTAGCTTTGGTAATAAAAAAAAAAAAAGTAGAATTATGAAGTTGGGGAGATGGACTTCTGGTAAGTACAAGTTATATGTTTGACCGAATTTTTTGTTTAATTAATTATATTTATTTTCAGAACCCTTGATCGTGTGGATTGTTGGGCGTTCGTTTATTTATTTGGCCCAGAAGCGGGCTGCTGTGCGGAGGTACACAGAAAAGCTCTCTTTTTCACACGATCAAGTTATTTATTTTTTGGATTAGTTGTAGAGGTATGAGATGGGAGCACCTGATAGCTGAGCTGAAGAGGAGTGCTAGGCGAGATCAGTCACCGGATTTTTTAATAATCCACCTGGGAGGTGAAGATTTGAGTAGGGTGAAGAATCTTGAGTTTATCTCTCAGGCTGAAAGTGACATTATTTTTGTTAATAACCTTTTTTCCTACAGCTTCCGTTGTATTTTCGGAAATCATTCCTGGATTGGTTGGAATTGTTCTCATTTTGGATTTATGAAAAACATTAGGAAAAGAATAAATAGGGTTTTTGCTAAAGTTTTCAATTCCTTGGGTGAGTTTTCATTTAGGCATGTGGATTTAAGGGAGTTTTGAGGGTGGCCTTTATTGGCCTGATGGAGTACATCTATCGGACGGACATAGATATTGATATTTTCAATCTTGGACTTCAGAGTATGGTGGAAAAATGGCTGTGGTTGTGTGGGGGGGTCACTAATGAGGCAGAGGGGTAAAATCGCCCATTGGCCATGGGTGGATTCTGGTATTCAGTACAGTAAAATGGTATCTTTAAAGGTTAAAGTGGTATTTTTATGATGGTTATGGTTTTTATGAGATCTGGTTAAGTTTGGTAACCCTTAATAAAAACAATACGTCCAATTTTTTCCAACCATATTCAAGTGTCTGTGTCAGTTTATTGGTATGAGAATGAATGGGTTCTGTGTTATCATGTAAAATCCCATGTCATGTAGCTTTGGGATTGCCATGATAGCACGGACCCTATTTTGGTTAATATGAGGAGGATTTTTCTGCCTGGTAACGTGAGTCAGCTGGCATGTAGCCAATCAGCTGACTGCACGGGTGTTTATGAAATATTGATTGGTTATTGTCAACTTTGTGTGAGAAGGAGTTTGTATAAATATCTGGGTTTTAGTCAGCTGTGTCAGTCACAGCTGACAGGATCAAGTGATTTGTCCCACCGTCCCTCCCTTATTTTATGTAATTTGTTTTTTGTTCGTTTATTTTTTATTTTCGTCGTTTGTTTTTATTAGAGGGGTAAAATCGCCCATTGGCCATGGGTGGATTCTGGTATTCAGTACAGTAAAATGGTATCTTTAAGGTTAAAGTGGTATTTTTATGATGGTTATGGTTTTTATGAGATCTGGTTAAGTTTGGTAACCCTTAATAAAAACAATACGGCCAATTTTTTCCAACCATATTCAAGTGTCTGTGTCAGTTTATTGGTATGAGAATGAATGGGTTCTGTGTTATCATGTCATTATAACACAAACATGGCCGTACACAGTGAACTGTGCACGGCCATGTCTCCTGTACTGTGATGCTGTGGGGCCGACACTGACACTTCTACAGGCACAGACAGTGTCAGCCAGCAGCATTATAGTACAGGAGACACGGCTGCGCGCAGTTCACTGTGCGCGGCCGTGTGTTGTAATGACGTCATGCCAGGGCCACCATCAGGGTATTACTGCCTTTACTGGTGTAGGGGTCCGGTGAGAAGAAGAAAAGAGTGGGACCGGCCGCTCAGCGAAAGCTGCCTCCCCCTTCCTGCAGCTCTGCACTAACCTATGTGATCGGTGTAGGGGAGGAAGCCACCCGGGAGATGAACGGAGGCTGTTGGAGCTCAGTAGGGGAAGTGAGTAATTTCAGGACCTTCAGGTCATGTGCCTGATCACATAACCGGTGAGCTGGCAGGTCCTGTTGTTCAGCTGCTGCAGCCTCCTTGCAGGTCTCAGTGTCTCCTGCCCTGCACCGATCAGGAACTGCAAGATGACGTAATGTATAACATGTGTAAGGAAATGTGCTTGTCGTGAGGCTGTGTGTGTGTATATGTGCTGCCCCCACGTCAGCAGCCGGGCTGCTCAGATCTGGATCCGCGGTGGCTCGAGGGGCATCCGGACCCAGGGGTCGTGCAGATACTCAAATAAAGGGGGATTGTATATTTAAAGTTCGTGATGCCAC
This sequence comes from Anomaloglossus baeobatrachus, assembly GCF_048569485.1. Taxonomy (NCBI): domain Eukaryota; kingdom Metazoa; phylum Chordata; class Amphibia; order Anura; family Aromobatidae; genus Anomaloglossus; species Anomaloglossus baeobatrachus. Next base: position 254,150,915 of record NC_134354.1, on the reverse strand, counting down.
CCGTGGTGCATGGTAAGGTGGAGTACCACCGCTGCAGCTGGGAGAACCCGGGGGCGATGGAGTGGGCAGCTAGGTGTTTAACCCCTCCACGGGTAGGAGGAATGCCCCGGGACTCGGTGATGGTGTTGAGTAGAGATGAGCGAGCCTCTAGAGGCTCGAGTTTGGTTCGTCGAACGGAGGCCGCGTTCGAGTTCTGTTCGGCGAGCCGCTCGACGAACCTCTCGAACCCCATTGAAAACAATGGGAGGCAATCACAAACACATAAAAACACATTATAAATGTTCACATACAGTTAATAACCATTGCCATTACACTTACCTGTTACCGCGACTTGTCCTGCACTCTGTCTCCCGCCGCTTTTCCATCCGACAATCGCTGCGTCCTCCCGGTAACCAGCACTGATGATAGGATCTATCGTGACGTCAAAATAGCATGTGACCAGTCACGTGTCTATTATCTCATTGGCTACAGACTAGTCACATGGCTATGACATCATGCTAGGTCCTGTCAGTGCATCTCCGGTACGCGGTGCTCGTTTGGGCATGTCCGTGTACCGGCGAAGTGCTCTGGTACATGGTCGACTCCCCGTTCCTGCATGTGGACGCTCTTTACAGAGTCAGCCACATTCAGGGACTAGCTGTCACAGCCAGTAAATAGCGGCATCGGGAATCAAGTGATCGGAGCAGGGTTGCTATTACCTTAGCAACGGTGCTCCGATCACATGATTCCCGATGCCGCTATTTACCCGACGTCACCGCTTACAGCACGCAGCGGCACCGAGAATCATGTGATCGGAGCTCCGTTGCTATGGTAACCCACTTGTCAGTGGTGACTTCACCGCTTACAGCCGGCAACCTGTGGTCACTCTCACTGAGTGATTTCTGCACGGAGCAGCGCGTCTTTCTCCCATGCAGTGCTGTCTGATGTAGCAGAGCTGCATGGGTTAAAGGATTAAGAAGACAGAAGACCAGGATCGTGGAGGGGTGACAGGGAGTAATAAACATGAAGTCTCTAAGTGTGTCTGTGTATTTATTTCTATTAAAGTATCTTTTCTCTGTGTGGTGTGTTTTTTTTAACCCTTTATTAGAGATTCTTAATGGCCGGGTCAAACTTGCCTGACATTAAGAATCTCTGGCTTAATACTAGCTAGTAAAGCAAAGCTAGTATTAACTCATCATTACCCAGCGAGCTACCGTCACCAGGGCAGCTGGAAGAGTTGGATACAGAGCCTGATGATGGCGCTTCTATGAAAGCGCCATTTTCTGGGGCGGCTGCGGACTGCAATTCGCAGCAGAGGCGCCCAGAAACCTCGGGCTAACCTGTGCTGCGGATTCCAATCCCCAGCTGCCTAGTTGTACCTGACTGGACACAAAAATGGGGTGAAGCTCATGTTGAGGTTTTTTTTTTTTTTTTTTGGTTTTTTTTTTTGAATCATTTCATCAAATTCATGAAATAATTAAAAAAAAGGGCTTCACTATATTTTTAGTTCCCAGCCGGGTACAAATAGGCAGCTGGGGGTTAGGGGTAGAGTTGAGCTCGGTTCGTGGTTCTCCAGTTCGCGGTTCGAGTGATTTTGGGGGGTGTTCTAGATCGAACTAGAACTCGAGCTTTTTGCTAAAAGCTCGATAGCTCGAGTTACGTTCCAGAACGGTTCTAGCAGCAAAAAGCCAAGCTAATAAGTAGCTGGCTTTTCGCTGTAATAGTGTAAGTCACTCTGTGACTCACACTGTTATGAAATTTCAGCGTATAGTGTGGGGGGACTGCGCGTTCAGATCACTGCTGCTGGGATAATGGCGATCGCCATTTTTTTTTTTCTTGTCTCCCTTCCCTAAGCGCGCGTGTAGTGGGGCGGGCCAGCATGTCAGTCAATCCCAGACACACACACAGCTAAGTGGACTTTTTGCCAGACAAGCAAGGGCATGTGTCATAGGCTGTCCATGTCACATGTACCTGCATTATAAAAACGGGTATCTGCCCGTCTGGACGCCATTATCTGCCTTCTGCGTCTGGGTGTCAGTCACCGCTGGCGCAGCTCCTGTCACCGATACTGCTGTGTACGCTCTACACACAGCGCTATACAGAATAGGGATAGAAGTTTCTTTCAGCCCTTGTAAGGGCTAATTACAGCAGGCTCAGAGCCATAGGTGACAGTCAGGTCCGTGGAAACAGATTTTAACAGCTACAGATAACAGTGTCTGTGTAGCTAAGCTCAGGGACTTCCTCGCTGCATTGCACCATTAGGAGGGATAGAAAGTGAGGCTTCCTTTCCTCTACACTGACCCACAACCCTGCCACTGTACCCTCCTGCCCTTTGCACTTTCAAGCTCATTGTTACTAAGCCATTATACTAGCAAACACTGAGGAAACTTAGTGGCATCCAAAAAGTGGCTGTTGTACTCCATTTGTGCCAAGCTATTTCTAGCACCTCTGCATTACACCCTCCTGCTCTGTTTTTAATAAGCTATAATAATAGCAAAAAATGCTGCAACTTAGTGGCATACAAAAAGTGGCTGTTGTACTCCATTTCTGCCCCAATGGTGCCAAGCTATTTCTAGCACCTCTGCATTACACCCTCCTGCTCTGTTTTTAATAAGCTATAATAATAGCAAAAAAAATGCTGCAACTTAGTGGCATACAAAAAGTGGCTGTTTTACTCCATTTGTGCCCCACTGGTGCCAAGCTATTTACAGCACCTCTGCATTACACCCTCCTGCTCATTTAGCTACGCTAATTTTATAGCAAACTCATGGAATTCCTTGCTGCATTTCATCATTAGGAGGGATAGAAAGTGAGGCTTCCTTTACTGTCCTGGTACCCACAGAACACGGCCACTGTACCCACCTGCCCACTTTTGCCACGCTATTTTATTTGCCCAAAGAGCTGACTCTTTTTCTGCCATCATAAAATTGTCTGGAATACTAAGTTATTGTTCCTTTGCTGCCAAGCAAGGTGCAACGCATGTGCATTCTACACTCCTTTCCATTTGTGTAATGTAATAATTAACTGCAGGTAGTCCAGCCAATCTATGTTGAATGTGCAGGCGTGGATATAATGTTTCCTTCATCCAATGGTGGTTCTCTCGATGTCTGACAGCTCAACAATACCATCTGTTTGCACTTACAAAACAAGTGACGACCTGCCAATCACACTCCCGCTTACGGGTAACGGGGTGGAAGTTCAGTGTGAAAAAGCATGTGTGACTGCTGTCCCCACAGTCACAGAGGATGAAGAGCACGCAGATGCACGTGATGGGGCAGGCGGTGGTTGCACAGCCCCGCTAGGCCGCATTGTAGCACAGTGAAATTCCCATTGCGACTTATGCTTCATTTTAAGTCTTGTATTTGGTGTGATCCCCAGTATGCAGCAAAACTTCGCAACATGAAAAGTACTGTATGCAGTTGGGTTCATAAATGATTGTTTCACTTTCCCAAAACAAACAATAAGAACCATGCATTAAATTGAAATAATAGAACAATCTATTCAGTTGCCTACTGCTTGCTAAGCCCTCTGCGTAGCAGCAGTAATTGTGTGTTTGTGTGTGTGTGTGCGCGCGAAGACAACTTACTAGTGGCGCATCACAAGAGCTTCCCAGTTATCTACCTAAACATAGACAAAATACATCACCCACCCTGAATACCCTTGTTAGCTGAAGCCTCACAGATAAGGCAGATGATAACAGTGTGAATGCAAACCACACAGCTCTGCAACACAGTCATGTAAATCTTGAAAAGCAACATTCAATGCAAACATGTGTCGCTGTCCCTCTATGATTTAAACTGTACGTGACAATTTGACAGTGCAGAGGCAGCAAGTGTGATTGTCTATATAGTCGTCCTACCCAGAACAGATATGTGTTTTCATAATAAAACAAGGTGTTGCGTGCACGCATAACTGTCTGGGCACAGCCTACCGTACACGGGTACTGTGATGTCCATTTGCCATAAATACAGACTTTACGCTCCTATCATGGTTAACAGTATAGACAGCACCGGAAAAATGTTTGTCTTTAGCACAGGATGCTGCTCACTGGCGTTACGGTACTGCTCACCAAACTCCAAAATGACTCCCCTCACAATTGAACGAAGTGTTTCCGAGGTTGCTCCTTGCTGTAACACACACCTTTATTTTTCATTCTGTTCATAGACAGCATCTCCGAGTCCACACCCAAAGATCGTTTTGCTATTGCTATAGTGAGCAAACAGACAAAAGCAGCTCCAAAAAAACTGCAGCCCCTTGTGTGTAGTCTGCAACAATACATGCAATGAACGGCAAATAAGCATGTTGCATTGACAGTGGCTAAAGCTGAGCAATACATCCTCACGCTATCAATTCATATCCATGTGACACTTCATGGTGGTAGTACTCAAACTTGAAATTTTTTGACTTCTACTTAGAGATTGTTACAGATTACATGACTTGGGTGATCCTTTGCTATGTCCAAAAAATTCCCAGGCTAGGCAAGGCGTACAGCCCATGCGAACTGCATAGCCAACATGACTTATACTCATAGGCAGAGTTGTGGCCGAGGATTCAGTTGTTGACTTGCTTCCAGTACTTTGTCTTTGTCCATGAAGGCACAACGTAAACTCGTCGTCAGTAGAATCCTCCTCCACCTCCACTGCTGACGTCATGGATTGGCTCACTTTGGTTTGACAGTAAGTGGTGTCTCCAACCTCATCATCACCCTGTGTGTTTTCATTCCCCTCGTCCTGAGTCCTCCGTGACAACCTCTTCCTGCCCTGACCCAATAGCAAAGTTGACGTTACAATCAGGTATCTGAGTCTCGTCATCATGTTACCCATTGTCTCCACCAGGATGATGTACGGTTTGGAAATCAGGGTGTACATTATGATCAGCACCTTCTTCATCGGGGCCTGGATCCAACTCACAAACCTTCTGGCCATCTGTGCAGATCATTTCCCCTGTCTCCTATAACTCGCTGACAACACGTCAGATTATCTGCTACACCCACAAGCTTCAAACTGAACTTGAAAAATCATCTGTTCATTAATTACTATAACCATTAAATGACACCACCACGGTGCGGAGCTTCTGCCCAACCTACACCCCACCTACTGTCTACTCCACAAAATACTTTACAATGTAATCCCACAAGGGCTGAGTCCTTTGCCCTCTGTACCAGTCTGTCTATTGTTACTTGTATATGTATCCTGTATGTAACCCCCTTGTCATGTACAGCACCATGTAATCAATGGTGCTCTATAAATAAATGTTAATAATAATAATGATAATACTAATAATAAGAACTTCTTTGTCTGTACTCACTGGAGCTTTAGAGCAGACCTCTGATTCCCAGGCTACAGTGTGACTGAACGGCTCTGCAGACTCAACCATCTCTGTTACCCCTTATTCAGCAGTGCTGGTAGAAACTTGAGAGCAGTTATGAAGCAAGTGCGATTGGGTTTACACCACTGTGGAATGTAGTATTTGTGATATTGAACTTGTGGTGGAGGAGAGCCCACTTTATTGCGCACTTCACATCCATTGAAGCAGCTGCTGTTTGGGTGCCTCCTCTACTTTTGTTAACGATGGTTGTGTCCGTGAAAAAAAGATCATATCAGATTATCTACGGGAAGAAGTACACCTGTTATTTTAGCTGTTATTTGTTGTTACGAATTGGTGCCGCCGTAAACGCAAGCAACCTGCTGCGGTTCCAGTTGCGCCCAGGCGTCAGCTGCCATTTAGGGCTGTGCCTCGGGTTGTCCAGCTGGCTGCTTTCTCAACCACGTGTAAGTGTGGAGAGGCGACCAGTGCGCATGCGTGTGCCGATTTACCCCAGCCGCAGCCTAACTCCAGTGTTTCGCCTACTGAGTATGCTCAGCCTGACTGTGTCATTCCTAATGCAAAGTCTTAATTTTGGGCTTTCTGCGGCTCAACACACTTACACAGGGCCCTGGGGCTTGACTCACTCTCGGGAGGCCACTAAAACTAACTGCACCCAACATCAGCCACAGGTGTCCCCTTACACTGCAGTGGCGTTCCCCACTAACTGCAATGCCGAGAGTGGCGTCACTAGAATACATGTAAAGAGTCAACCTAAGTGTGACAAGACTCTTCCTCCACGTGGAGTCCCTGAAGGTAATGCACCAACACAACACCTGTTGGGCTTCACACTTACTGAGAAAAGCCTCTTTGCACAGGTACTTGCACTCCGTGCCGGGTCTAAGTCCTCTGTTGTGCCTAGACAGCATGCTGAAGCGGATAGTCTTTTTTTCAGAAACTGTATTTCATGTTACTGAGCATGCTCAGGCACTTACTACATCAGAGGCTAGGTCCGGTAATGAACTCTTTGGCCCTGCCCCTGAAGAAGATTTAACCCCTTCATCGAAACGTACGTCGGGCAGCCTTGGGGGCCTTGCCTCTGGACCAACCCTGCACTTTGGCACATGCCTCTTTGACTCTCGTGCTGACATTAAGGGTATGACTTATGCTTTGATAGGATCCTTTATGCTATGGACTTTAAAAAATCCTGGACTTGCCGCGATTTGCGGTCCCATAGTACTATGTATCACATTATGAGTTAAGTGCATAATCTGCATCCAAGCAGACCAGCCCTGATACTTGTTGTTTACTCTAGTCAATCATGGTTCTCTCTGTTGCATTGAATTAGTGTATGCTCCACTGTATGTAAATGCTATTATTGCTATTGTATGCATGACAGAGATGCCTAGAGAGATTCATTGATTATGTACATATTGTACTTTTGTTCTGGGCTTAATGTCTCATGTGCATGTAACATCTTGATTGGTCTGGGGTTTCTTTTTAACCATTCACAGTAACTCTTACAAGTTTTGTGTCACTACATTTCTAATAAATTATGTACATTTTACACTTTAAAAACTCTTATGTCCTCCTTTCCCTGAGATTCAAATTCCTGCGTGTTGGAACATCGCATTTCAGGCGTTTAACCGCCAGACCTTAAGACTTCAGGAGCGATGAAAGTTGTTGAGCTACTGGGTGCGAACGATGGAAGTGAGCACATAGCTAGCGTGCCCGCTGTACAAGGCCATGTAGGCCGGGATGTTGTTTTAAAAATTGATGGAGAATCAGATTAAACACATGAGCCATACAAGGCACGTGTGTCACATTGCCCTGACGAAGGCACGCTGCCATGTTTACATCATTGCCGCACACGGCTGTTAAGTCACCACCGGAGTCCGCTAAGTCAATTTGTACTCCTGTCGCAAGGTGACAACGTGTTCCTTTCGTGCATAGTGCTGATGATGGGAGAGGAGTCGACGCCAGCGGCGCAGGTGGACGCAGGTTATGCTCACCCACTGGGCTGCTTTACCTTGACATATGCAGAACCAATGGCTGAATGCAGGTGGTGAGTATCTCACAGATGAAGTACCATCATTCAGCTACAACCAATGGGAAGACACAACACCCCTTTTTAGGCCCCTCCTGTCTGAAGACCACTGCCAGACATAGCTATGAACCTCTAGTTATTGTTACCCCCAGTTCAGTTTTATGAGTTTGTGTGCTTGTTACCTGACTACTTCCTGCTTGCTGTTTATGTACCTCGTTGGTCAATTCGCATTTCACCTTTGCTTGTTTTCTGATTAAGTCCTGTCCCTCCCATTCTGTTCCTCTTCCTCAATTAATGTTTTGACCCTGCATGACTACTATTCTCTGGAACTGCAGCCTTCCACAGGTATTGATCAACTTGGGCCCTGTGTCATGCAAAATTACTGTATAGGGGTTAAAGGGTTTCAGGGTTCAGGGGGTCCAGCTTGGTGAGTGGCTTCCTTCTAGCCTAGCCTTTACAGCCTGTCTGAGTGTGTCGATCCAGGCAGGCGTTACACCGTGCCCTCGACAGAAGGACATGTAGGCCGGGATAGTGTTTTAAAAATTGCTGGAGATTCAGATTCAACACGTGAGCCATACAAGGCACGTGTGTCACAATGCCCTGAAGAAGGGCCGCAGACTGTTTTGCATCATTGTCGCACCCGGTATTCCCTGGCTTCTGTTTGAGTGGATACAACCATTGATGAAACTCGATCTCACTCTACAGAGCTAACCGTCCACAACTCCTCAGCGGTGTCTCACATTTCCCCTACATTTCAAAGTAAACATTTGACCGCCTGATGGCCTTGAGCTCTGCTGCCAGCATAGTAAGGAGGTGTGTTGGATTCCTTGGGCGCAGTTACAAGGAAGGGTGGCCTGACCACACAGGGTTTGGGCTGAGGTGCAGGAACAACATGAGGTTGATGAGGCAGAAGCAGTGGAGGAACTTTTACATACAGAGGAAGGATTGAAACACACAACTCGTGGGGACGGAAAGACTTGTACAGCAGACCCTTCTCCATCTCTCACCATAGTTACCCAGTGCCCAGTCAGCGACATGTAACGCCCCTGTCCATGCTTACTGCTCCAAGTATCTGTGGTGAAATGCACCCTGTCACACACAGAGTTTCTCAAGGAAGCGGTGATGTTGTGTGCGACCTGCTGTGGTAGCGCGGGCACCCCTTTCTTGGAGAAGGAGTGGCGAATGGCCATCGACTCCAAACCACCAACCTGTTAAGGGGAAGCTGCAGCTGGTTGCGGGCATTGTTCATCATCTCGTTTGGTTTACCAGAGACTCCAGTGTGTGGTATCATAGTGAGTACACCAGTGCCTTCGGGCTGCGCACTGCGCCGCACCGCATCAGCACCCAGCACGCATCCATCCCCTCGCCTCAGCACCTCCCTCCGGCCCCCGTGACCATCATCCCCCTACCCACGGAGGGGGTCAACACCAAGCTGCGCAACACCGTCCCTGGGAGCCTAGTCAACGGCAGCGGTGGTGTCCATCCATTCACCACAACCCATGGGTGGCGTCACAAACTCAAATCCCCTTACAAACAACCGCGGCTCTGGCCAGGGACCTCCCCACCGAAGTCCTTACGTGTAGCGCCAACCCCCTTTCAGAGCGACGTGACCCCGGGTCCGTGGAAGAGCTCGAGCCACCCACCGACAAGCACGGATCCGAGCGGCTATGCAGCCGGCCGAGCCCCGGGGCGGTACATTAGCATCCTCGCTAGTTATGTATGGTGCTGTCCTTTATTATACAGTTAGGTCCAGAAATATTTGGACAGTGACACAAGTTTTGTTATTTTAGCTGTTTACAAAAACATGTTCAGAAATACAATTATATATATAATATGGGCTGAAAGTGTACACTCCCAGCTGCAATTTGAGAGTTTTCACATCCAAATCGGAGAAAGGGTTTAGGAATCATAGCTCTGTAATGCATAGCCTCCTCTTTTTCAAGGGACCAAAAGTAATTGGACAAGGGACTCTAAGGGCTGCAATTAACTTTGAAGGCGTCTCCCTCGTTAACCTGTAATCAATGAAGTAGTTAAAAGGTCTGGGGTTGATTACAGGTGTGTGGTTTTGCATTTGGAAGCTGTTGCTGTGACCAGACAACATGCGGTCTAAGGAACTCTCAATTGAGGTGAAGCAGAACATCCTGAGGCTGAAAAAAAAGAAAAAATCCATCAGAGAGATAGCAGACATGCTTGGAGTAGCAAAATCAACAGTCGGGTACATTCTGAGAAAAAAGGAATTGACTGGTGAGCTTGGGAACTCAAAAAGGCCTGGGCGTCCACGGATGACAACAGTGGTGGATGATCGCCGCATACTTTCTTTGGTGAAGAAGAACCCGTTCACAACATCAACTGAAGTCCAGAACACTCTCAGTGAGTAGGTGTATCTGTCTCTAAGTTAACAGTAAAGAGAAGACTCCATGAAAGTAAATACAAAGGGTTCACATCTAGATGCAAACCAGTCATCAATTCCAAAAATAGACAGGCCAGAGTTAAATTTGCTGAAAAACACCTCATAAAGCCAGCTCAGTTCTGGAAAAGTATTCTATGGACAGATGAGACAAAGATCAACCTGTACCAGAATGATGGGAAGAAAAAAGTTTGGAGAAGAAAGGGAACGGCACATGATCCAAGGCACACCACATCCTCTGTAAAACATGGTGGAGGCAACGTGATGGCATGGGCATGCATGGCTTTCAATGGCACTGGGTCACTTGTGTTTATTGATGACATAACAGCAGACAAGAGTAGCCGGATGAATTCTGAAGTGTACCGGGATATACTTTCAGCCCAGATTCAGCCAAATGCCGCAAAGTTGATCGGACGGCGCTTCATAGTACAGATGGACAATGACCCCAAGCATACAGCCAAAGCTACCCAGGAGTTCATGAGTGCAAAAAAGTGGAACATTCTGCAATGGCCAAGTCAATCACCAGATCTTAACCCAATTGAGCATGCATTTCACTTGCTCAAATCCAGACTTAAGACGGAAAGACCCACAAACAAGCAAGACCTGAAGGCTGCGGCTGTAAAGGCCTGGCAAAGCATTAAGAAGGAGTAAACCCAGCGTTTGGTGATGTCCATGGGTTCCAGACTTAAGGCAGTGATTGCCTCCAAAGGATTCGCAACAAAATATTGAAAATAAAAATATTTTGTTTGGGTTTGGTTTATTTGTCCAATTACTTTTAACCTCCTAAAATGTGGAGTGTTTGTAAAGAAATGTGTACAATTCCTACAATTTCTATCAGATATTTTTGGTCAAACCTTCAAATTAAACGTTACAATCTGCACTTGAATTCTGTTGTAGAGGTTTCATTTCAAAACCAATGTGGTGGCATGCAGAGCCCAACTCGCGAAAATTGTGTCACTGTCCAAATATTTCTGGACCTAACTGTATATTGTCCTCTCTTTTTCTGTATAGCACCATCTCCTATATAGCATATTCTCGTTATTTGTGTTATTCACAGCTCCCTCTCTTTATTATATAATCCTCTCTTGTTCGATATAAAATGACTGCTGTCCGACAGAAAAGAAGCTTACTATGTTCCATCAAGTCATGTCATTTTATATCTAACAAGAGAGGAAGCTATGAAATAAAGACAGAGCTCTATAAATAACAAAAATGACAAGAGAATCCAATATGTAAGGAATTGTGCTGTACATAACAAAAAAGGACACTGTATTATACAGTGCTGGCCAAAAGTATTGGCACCCCTGCAATTCTGTCAGAGAATACTCAGTTACTTATTGAAAATAATTGCAATCACAAATTCTTTGGTATTATTATCTTCATTTAATTTGTCTTCAATGAAAACAAAAAAAATTGTCATAAAGCCAAATTGTATATAATTCCACACCAAACATAAAAAAGGGGGTGGCAAAAGTATTGGTACTGTTTGAAAAATCATGTGATGCTTCTCTAATTTGTGTAATTAACAGCACCTGTAACTTACCTGTGGCACATAACAGGTGTTGGCAATAACTAAATCACACTTGCAGCCAGTTGACATGGATTAAAGTTGACTCAACCTCTGTCCTGTGTCCTTGGGTGTACCACATTGAGCATGGAGAAAAGAAAGAAGACCAAAGAACTGTTTGAGGACTTGAGAATCCAAATTGTGAGGAAGCATGAGTAATCTCAAGGCTACAAGTCCATCTCCAAAGACCTGAAAGTTCCTATGTCTACGGTGCGCAGTGTCATCAAGACGTTTAAAGCCCATGGCACTGTGGCTAACCTCCCTAGATGTGGAAGGAAAAGAAAAAGTGACGAGAGATTTCAACGCAAGATTGTGCGGATGGTGGATAAAGAACCTCGACTAACATCCAAACAAGTTCAAGCTGTCCTGCAGTCTGAGGGTACAACCGTGTCAACCCGTACTATCCGTCGGCGTCTGAATGAAAAGGGACTGTATGGTCCGATACCCAGGAAGACCCCTCTTCTTACCCCGAGACATAAAAAAGCCAGGCTGGAGTTTGCCAAAACTTACCTGATAAAACCTAAAACGTTTTGGAAGAATGTTCTCTGGTCAGATGAGACAAAAGTAGAGCTTTTTGGGAAAAGCCATCAACATAGACTTTACAGGAAAAAAAAAGAGGCATTCAAAGAAAAGAACACGGTCCCTACAGTCAAACATGGTGGAGGTTCCCTGATGTTTTGGGGTTGCTTTGCTGCCTCTGGCACTGGACTGCTTGACCGTGTGCATGGCATTATGAAGTCTAAAGACTACCAACAAATCTTTCAGCATAATGCAGGGTCCAGTGTGAGAAAGCTGGGTCTTCCTCAGAGGTCATGGGGCTTCCAGCAGGACAATGACCCAAAACACACTTCAAAAAGCACTAGAAAATGGTTTGATAGAAAGCACTGGAGACTACTAAAGTGGCCAGCAATGAGTCCAGACCTGAATCCCATAGAGCACTTGTGGAGAGATCTCAAAATGGCAGTTTGGAGAAGGCACCCTTCAAATCTCAGGGACCTGGAGCAGTTTGCCAAAGAAGAATGGTCTAAAATTCCAGCAGAGTATTGTAAGAAACTCATTGATGGTTACCGGAAGCGGTTGTTCAGTTATTTTGGCTAAAGGTTGTGCAACCAAGTATTAGGCTAAGGGTGCCAATACTTTTGTCTGGCCCAATTTTGGAGTTTTGTATGAAATGATCAATGATTTGATTTTTGTTTCATTCTCTTTTGTGTTTTTTCATTGCAAGCAAAATAAATGAAGATAATACCAAAGAATTTGTGATTGCAATCATTGTCAAGAAGAAACTGAGTATTATCTGACAGAATTGCAGGGGTGCCAATACTTTTGGCCAGCACTGTATATGTGTTTTATATACATATAAATCTGCAGCTTTGTCACCGTAAAAAAAAAGGGAGGCCCAGGCACAATTTCTTGCACAGCTTTCAGTGTCCGCTCCTGTGCTGGAGGCAGGGGCAGAGCAGGGCTTAGCGTGCAGCAGTGTGATGAGGTCATCACAGTGCTGCAGGAAAGCAGAGCCGTGGAGGTGGCAAGGACTCGGCAATTCGATCTGTGAGCCGAAGACAGGTGCAGGACAATCGCTGGGGGTGTTGGAGGGGCCCGCCGACCCTGGTCCCCGCCTTGCTCCAGCTGTATGTGTGTTGGAGGGTGCATATCCAGCTGAAATGCATCGTGGCTCAGAGAGGACGCCGCGCGACTTGGGAGCCGGGGAGGGTGAGTAAAATATATATTAAATAAAATATATATATATATATTTTATGTTTTTCAAAGGGTAGTGGCAGACTGTGGAAAGTTTGCGGGGTGGAGGCAGAGCAGGGGTGGAGCCTGGGCAGAGTCTCAAGGAGGCCCCATAATTTTGCCAGTATGAGGCCCTGAAATTTCCTAGTGGCGGCCGGCCCTGTATGTACCAGCCTGTTCATAAAGCCTGTTACCACTGCTGCTTTAATGCAGCGGCCAGAGATGAACAGTCCAATGGTGGGCTGCCGCAACTTGAGGGCCACTGCTTTGTGATTGCCCCCCAGGCTAAATTGTGCCAGCCAGCCCCTGTTAAAGGTCATGGGCAGCTTTGCGAGAGTATCCTTCTAAGGCTGGATTCACACGATGGGGCATGAGAAGGCATTGTTTAAATAGTGGACAACACCTTTAAATTAATGAACAATCCCTGTTAGCAATTAGCGCAGGGATTGCATGATTACATTGAACCCAGAAGTATAGGTAGATGTTGATCCCTGTGTGAGGAGTTGGGGGTTAATGCTGTTTTTCTGCCCAGCAACGCAAGTGAGCCTTGGTAACCAATGGCTTCACTGCGCGCCTATTTTGAATCATCTGGATTGGTAGTTCAGGTTACTGAGCAGAGTTTGTTGTGTATATATAGGGGTGTTTATCAGCTGTGAGTCAGTCAGAGCTGATGAAGAAGAATTTTCCTCATGGAAGGCATCATCCAGCGGATCCTGAGGAGAGCCAGGGAAGAGGACAGAGAGGCCTGGCTGAAGAAATGTCTGAAGAGCTCGACATCGGGAGCGGCGATACCTGGCCCGGGAGCGACGCCTGGGACGGAGGGTCGGTTGGCGGTTCCTGAGCCAGCGGCGACGTCGGGGCAAAAAAGAAGACGGAAGGGGAGAGAGGTGTACTCACCGCCGGCGTCATCGAGGAAGTTGTCGCGGGGTCGGAAGAAGATGTTGGCAGCCCATGGCAGCAGAGGAGCAGGTGTCAGCGCTGAGAACCATCGCGTGTGGAGGCGGTCGGCACAAGAGGATGCTCCAGGACTTCTCGCGTGGCTTCGGTGTCATCGCGAGAGCTGCTGACGTCATCGAGACCCAGGAAGCCGCGTCATCCGGAGGTGTGCAGCCCGGTCTCAGTCCGCCTGGTTCCCCCATGCGACCGCGAGCACGTCCCGAGTGCGGTGCCGTCGGTCAGCGGGGATATGGCGCTGGGCTGTTATAGTCCGCCGCCGCCTCTTTTGCAAAAGAGCTCGCATGAGGCGGCGGTGGTATCGCAGGCGTGGGCTTCCGGGTGGGCCATCCTCTGAGGATGAGGCTGCGGCAGGCACTGAGGAGATGGCGGCGCGGAGGCAGTATTCCAGGCGCAACCAGCAGGATCGTTGTCCGGAAAAACATGTGGGTATGCAGAGGCATGGTGAGTAATCCCATTTCCCCTATTTTGGTGGGCAGGACTTTAATTTAGGACTGGTTAAAGATATGATTTATAATGTATGTAGAGAAGAATTAAAAAAAGAATGCAGGGTTATGCCAGTCCAGAATGCCCAGGGGGAGGGTATCCCGGGTACATTATTTAAGGAAGCTATGACTTGTCAATCCTCTCCACTGGGTTTCCACTTGAACATGGGGGTCAAGGAAAAAATATGGCGGGGATATTTTTTCCTTGCTCCCGCCAGGAAAGGAGCAGCTGCGTTCGGTAGGGCCTGAGGCTAAAAGTGATAGTGACCCTAAAAAAAAAAAAAAAAAAAAAGACATTTTTTTAAATCTTTCCACAATTGGCTGCAAGGTTTCTTTATTTTTGGAGCTGTGTTGGGGAAAAAATTTAATGAACATTGTAGTGGTTTATTCCAGCACATGGAATCTATTTTGGAGGCTTACAGGAATTTTGGCGGAACGGCTTGGCTCATTTATGACGAGTCGTTCCGCCAAAAGATGGCGGTTCACCCTTCTACGAAGTGGGGTGAAAAGGACGTGGGCCTGTGGCTTAATTTGATGGTACCACAGCGTAGTTACACAAATAGGCAAAACTGAAATGTGTAGTCCAAAAGGGGGTTTTGCTTCTCATTGAATGAAGGAGGACATCCATTATTTAAATGTTTCAAGAAACAGTTATCACAGGGTCAGCAGCTTACCAACACCAGGGAACATTTTTTCAAAGGCTCAGACGCCAGTGAGCTTATAAAAAAAAAAAAAAATGCTTCCCTGGCTAGACCAGTTTCTTGACGGACAGAAGGCTAAGTTGTTATTAATGGGTTCCGTTATGGATTTTTTGTGCACACTTTTAGAGGTCAGGGTTGTTTTTGTAGTTAATAACCTGGCCTCAGTTAATACGCATGAGAGTTTTATTGCAAAACACATTAGGAAGGAATTGGAGTTGGGGAGAATAGAGGGACCATTCTCTTCCCCTCCTTTTCAGGACTTTAGGATTTCCGCTTTGGGAGCCGTTCCCAAGGAGGATCCTGGCACGTTCAGAGTTATCCACTATTTATCATATCCAATGGGTTCTTCATTGAATGATGAGGTGGATACTGATTTAGCATCAGTGTATTACGCCTCTTTTGACCTGGCGGTGGATTTGTTGTGGTCATTCGGCGTTAGGGCATTTTTGGCGAAGATGGATATTAAATCAGCATTTAGAATCTTGCCGATGCATCCGGAAGGTTTTAACTCTTTAGGTTTTTATTTTTAATAGGGAGTTTTATTTTGATAAATGTTTACCCATGGGTTTTTCTTTGTCGTGTTTTTTTATTTTTAATGTTTTTCATCCTTTTTAGAGTGGGTTGTTTAGGAGAAGGTCCCGGGGGTAGGGGTCCTACATTATTTGGACGATTTTTTATTTATTGGCGGGTCTTCCGACATGTGTGATAGATTAATGGATAATTTTTTAGTTTTAACGCAGCATTTTGGGGTTCCTATTGCAAGGGAGAAAACAGTTTTCCCTTGTAATAGGTTGGAGTTCGTGGGTATCACATTGGATTCCGTTAAAATGGAATGTAGCTTACCAGAAGAGAAGGTAGTTTCATTGCAAGCGGCAATTGCTGGGATGTTGTTGAAAGAGAAAGTGACTCTACGGGAGATGCAATCATTGGGTTCCTTGAATTTTGCCCTTAGAATTATCCCTATGGCTAGGGGTTTTTTTGTAGATGCCTTTATGATGGTACAAAGGGGTTGAAGTCGCCGAATGCCCATTTAAGGTTATCAAGAGAGATGAAGGAAGATTTAGCAATTTGGCAACAATTTTTACAGAGTTTTGATGGTGTGTCCTGGTTACAGCAAATATTTTGTTTCTCAGATGAATTGTCTTTGTTTGTTTTTTCTGATAAGAGCTGGGGTTTTCGGGTTATGTTGAATTCCGACTGGTCTGGCGGTGCTTGGCCTGACACATGGCACGCTATGGGAGTAGTAAAGAAGGATGTGGTTCTGGAGCTATTTGCTATTTTAGTAGCATTTTCGATTTGGGGCCCTCTCTTGTCAAACAGACATATTAAGCTACGGTCTGGGAACAGCGGGGTAACCTTTTGCATTAATACACTTTCTTCCAAGTGCTTATGGGGAAGTAGGATACTTAAGCGTCTGGTTTTACAGTGTCTGTCCTTTAATATTTGGTTAAAGTGTTCTTTGGTGTCGGAGACAGGTGGTAAGACAACACTGTCTTTTTTACTGCAAAGCCGGATGGACAGTTTGCCAAGAAAGGTGTCTTTTACAAATGCGCTATGGGAAATAATTTTGATCTGTTCCCTGGTTTTATTCAAGGTTCACTGGCTCCTAGTACATGGGCGGCTTATACCGCTGCATGGGAGGATTGGAAAGAATTTTGTGCATGAAATCACGCTGCTTATGATAGTTCTAATGTGGGATTAGTTCTTCAGTACATTAATCTTGCTTTATACACTGGTAGGAGCTATGCATCACTTCACAAAAGTTTATCAGGAATATAATTTTTTGGGAAATTACAAGGGGGTATCACTTTTTTTCTTTTTTCCCGGTAAAACAGGTATTAAAGGGGTTTAAAAAAGTGAACTGTCATCCTGATTCTAGGCGCCCCCTGTCTGTGGAGTTGCTAGAAAAACTATGGGAAGTGTAAGGCTTTATTTGTTATGACGTAGTGGAAACTGCTTTGTTTCGCTGTGCCTTTATCGCGTTTTTTGCAGCACTCAGGATCGTCGAACTGGTCGCTCCTAGCAAGTCGAAGGTAGGTGGCTTGATGCTCAGTGATGTGAATTTATTTGGGTCATATTGTTTAATTTTTGTTACTAGATCTAAAACAGATCAGTACGGTAAGGGTGTGACTATTAAAGAAAATGCAGTTGAGGACTCTCGTGTTTGCCCTGTCAATAATTTGAGAATTGGGTTGGGGATGCGCCCTGGTGCGCCTGGTAATTTATTTATACACTCTAATGGGGAGCCTGCTACGAGATTTCAGTTTTGCAAATTAATGAGGCGTTTTTTACAGGAGCTGGGTTTGGGGGACTTTAGGTTCTAGTCCCATTCTTTTCGGATCGGGGCAGCGACCTCTGCTGCATGTTATGGTATTCAAGAAAATAAAATTAAAAGGATTGGGAGGTGGGGCTCTAATTGTTATAGGCATTATGTTAGGCCGGATATGCTTTTATAATTAATTTTCTTTGTTTTTAGGACCTTTATCCGTTTGGATAATTGGTCACTCTTTTGTACACTGGGTTCAGAAGAGGGCTTCTTTGCGGAGTTTCTCCGAGAATCTATCTTTCCCCGCTGAAGTGCTTAATGTTTTTGGTTCAGCTTTAGGGGAATGAAGTGGAATCAGTTACTCTCTGAGTTGAAGAAGAACTCTTCATATGCTCCAGCCCCTGATTTATTAATTATACATTTATCTGGTAACAATATTGGCTCCTTGAAAACATTAGATCTATTATTTTTCATGCGTCCTGATCTAGTTTTCATTAAAAAAAAATAAAAATTTTTCCAGGTGTTTCGGTGGTGTTTTCGGAGGTGATCCCGAGGTTAGTGTGGTGCGACAATGGTCTTGATTTTTTGGAGAAAATTAGGAAGAGTATTAATAGGTTGATGGAGAAATTTTTGTTTTCATTGGGTTATTTTTCATATAGGCATGTTGAGCTGGAGGGTTTTGTCCACGGTTCATATAGAAGGGATGGGGTACATATCTCGGATATAGGGCTAGGCATATTCAACCTTGGATTACAAAATATTATGGAAAGATGGCTGGGTTGTATGGGGGGGGGGCTCTAATTGTCATTAGTGCCCCCTGGTGGAAGAATCGCCCAGCCATTTGGGTGGATTTTGGTGATATTATGGTGTTTGGTGTATACTGGTTTTAAATGGATTTTACGGTATTTACGGTTTAATTAAAAAATGGTTTCATTTATTTATATATGAACCCTTAATAAACAACACGGCCATTTCTTTCCATAATATCTGTCTCTGGCGTTAGTTATTTTAGCATGAAAGATAGTATGAGAGGAGTGTGGGTCATGTGTCATCATGAACAATCCCTGCTAGCAATTAGCGCAGGGATTGCATGATTACACTGAACCCAGAAGTATAGGTAGATGTTGATCCCTGTGTGAGGAGTTGGGGGTTAATGCTGTTTTTCTGCCCAGCAACGCAAGTGAGCCTTGGTAACCAATGGCTTCACTGCGCGCCTATTTTGAATCATCTGGATTGGTAGTTCAGGTTACTGAGCAGGGTTTGTTGTGTATATATAGGGGTGTTTTATCAGCTGTGAGTCAGTCAGAGCTGATGAAGAAGAATTTTCCCCCGCCCACCCGCCCCTTATTTTGGTATTTTTCAATTGTTATTAATATATTTTATGTATTTTTCTTCCTTGTCGTGTTGTTTTATTAGGGAGGAAGAATCGCCCAGCCATTTGGGTGGATTTTGGTGATATTATGGTGTTTGGTGTATACTGGTTTTAAATGGATTTTACGGTATTTACGGTTTAATTAAAAAATGGTTTCATTTATTTATATGTGAACTCTTAATAAACAACACGGCCATTTCTTTCCATAATATCTGTCTCTGGCGTCAGTTATTTTAGCATGAAAGATAGTATGAGAGGAGTGTGGGTCGTGTCATCATGTACAAGTACACAAATACACTATGTTGGCAATATACAGATATAGACATACAACATAGTGCATGTGTGTGTTTGTAGGCCACATAACGTATTTAAGCTCCAGTGCTTTCATTTAATACTAAAAGTAAGCAGTCTCTTTTTAATTTATGTTCTTCTGTAGTATACATTGGGGGTCATCTGCACCCTCATCTGCACCCTCATCTGCACCCTCATCTGCACCCTCATCTGCACCCTCATCTGCACACTTTCCCAGACAAGGTGTTAACTACGTGCTATATCTGGTTTTCCTTTCACTCCAACTCAGTTGAGGTCTGGAGAGAGCTAAGACACAAGTTGTAAAGAGTCCATCCATATAAAAATTACACCTTAATGTGGTGGGAAGACTTTTGTACTTTTTGATCAAAAAAATAATATCTAAATACCTTACATTTTTTTATGTGTTCACCGTAAGAGTGAATCTCCAAGACAGGCATGAAAGATCTTTGCTGGGTAAAATGTCCTGCCTGTTTATCGTGACTGTTCTTCAGGCTTTTGAGGGCAGAGGGCAGTGTGGTATGGATAACTGCAGTGATCGGCTTCATTGCCTCAGCAGCCAGGGAACTACAAACATGTTTACACTGTTGAGATATCCTGAGTGTTTCTGCTGCTAGCTAACTCCCCTCTAACCTCCACAAGGCAGGAGGTCTGTGTGTCAGGGAAAGTCGGCACCATCTTGGCAACACTGTCAGAGAAGTGGTGTGCTGCTGACGGTCTCAACCCAGTATGCATAAGATACACAGTCCATACATTGGCTCTGACTCATATTTTGAACAGTGCCACTAATAAGGTTGGACAATTGAATTAACTCTAAAATACAGATGGGAGTATGGGATGACTAACAGTTTATAATCTACATGGTCAGATCCAACCAGAAATCAGTTAATTTGAAATGGACAACATTGAGAACTGTAGATGCGTTGGTTGATCAAGGCAACTTACTTCATGAAAGATGAAACATCATGCTAACTTCCCTTCAATATCAAAACATGTCTACAACCAGCAGCAACCAGTTGTACCTAGTTACACTCATCTAATGTTGTGAGAAGCCTGTCCAGAAGTGGTCTTCAAGGAATAATTGCTGCCAAAATGCCATACCTTTACCGTGGAAACAAGACCAAGGAACTCAATGATGGTGTAGCGCCTGGTTCCGGTGCGGCACCCCTGCACACTCCTGCTCTTAGGCTGCGGCGAGGGTCCCGCTCTCCTCACCTGCCTGCTGACCCATGCACCCCGCTCCTGCCCCAGGGTCCACCGCGGCCTCCTCCTGCTTCCAGGCTACACGCAGGCCTTCTTGGAGTGCCCATCGGGTGCGAGTATCACGCACCCTTTCTTAAAAGGCTTGTGTTCCATTACCTGGAAGTGATCCTTGAGGTCACCTATCAGCCTGAAGGTATTTAAGACTGCTTCCCATTAAGGGGAGGCAACTGAGCAACATTACCTATCTTTAGTGCATTGCTAGTTCTCAGGTCCCGTACCTGTCACTGTCTAGTCCTGCGTCTTGTGTTTTAGTACCAGTTACCTGTACCCGCTATCTGTGTCTCTTCCTAGAGTCTGCTACCACCACCTCCATGCTGCCACGTCTGGGCTACCAACACCTCCGTTCTGCCACATCTGAGCTATGACCACTTTCGTGCTGCCACGTCTGAGCTACCAACACCTCCACGCTGCCACATCTGAGCTACCAACAGCTCAGCTGCCCTGTCTGAGCTGCCACCACCTCCATATTACCACGTCTGAGCTTCTACCACCTTCAAGCTGCCACATCTGAGCTTCTACCACCTTCAAGCAGCCACATCTGTGCCACCACATCCATACTGGACTTCAGAGTCTCTCCCGTCTGTAAGAGCTGACTCCCATCTGTAAGAGCTGACACCATCAGTGCATTATGACCCTCGGGGGCTGCGCTCGACAATCCCTGTATAGTGGTTGGCTCATGGTTAGCTCCTCCAGGGGTTGGCCGATATACGGCCCAGTAGGTCCACTCCCGGACATTTGCTGCTCCTTAGTGACCGTAACATATGGCAGCAGATGATCTAGAGTCAAAATGTTAAATATTTGGCTGTGACAGAAGACAGTTGTTTTTTGTTTTTTATTTGGCTGAAGGGCTGGAGAGCAGCACATTAATAAGTGTCTCCATGCAACAGTGAAGCATAGTGGATGTTCCATGCAAGTTTAGGGCTGCATTAAGTTGGGGATTGGTCAGTTATAACACTGTGCCTAAAGTGGTATTCCCATCTCCAAGATCCTATCCCAATATGTAGTGGGTGTAATAATAATATTAATAATAATAATAATAATAATAATAATAATAATATTACCAAATACCTCCAATTGGCAATGCAGTATAATTTTCCTGATATAGCCATGTCTCTTACCTCATGTGCAGAATATTGCAGCATAGGTATCCATGGCTAGAACCATTCATAGTGACAGTTAGTTGCTTGTGGTTGTAACCATTGATACATAAGCTGCAATGCCCTGCACATGAGGTAAAGACCTAGCTATTCAGGAGAAATATACTACATTTCAAATTGGAGGCACTTGTTAGTTTTATTATAATTACTATGCCTACTACATATTGTGATAGGATCTTTGAGATGGGAACAACTCTTTAATATGGAGAAATGCTGGCAAATACTCATGCAATATCATCAGAGGTGCCTGATTGCCTTCACATTTATCCTGCAGCAGGACAACCACCCCAAACATATAGCCAATGTCACTAAGAACCATCTTCACTATGAAGAATAATAAGTGGTCATGGAATTGAGGAAAAGGTCCCCACAGAAGATCTGTGGATAGTTCTCCAAGATGTTTGGAACAACCTCCCCACCAAATACCTTCAGAAACTCTCAAGTGTAACTAGAAGAATGCTTTGAAGGCAAAGAGTGGTCACACCAAAGTTTGATTTGATTTAGATTTCCCTATGATTCTTTCACTTTCCATTTTATTAATTGATAAAAAATAAACTGAACATTTCTATTTGTGAAACCATTCTTACTTTGCAACATTCTTTCCACACCTCTCTTAATCTTTTGAAAAGTACTGTAGCTGGCTTATACCTCAGATATTTCCCCACTGTACACCCAGACACTTGACCAAATGAAGACTGCAAGTGTTTTCTCCGTGTTTTTCACTGGCTAGAACACATCTCCTTTATAGTCTGAGGCCTTTCACCTTTTTTTTTTTTTTGCAGATAAAGTGCTCGATTCATCAAGGTGTTTTCGACAGAATTCTGGTGTAAAACAGCTTGAAATGTCAGAAAAGGTTTGCATAACTCGAAATTCCACAAAATATTCCCAACTTTTGGTGTTTTTAATGCCACTTCCAGCCAGCTATCAACTTTTAAAGTAAGATGAGCTGTGGCATAATGTGATATAACTAAGTACATCTGACTAATTCAAATAATTTTCTTAAACCACTAAAAAAAAAAAACAAAAAAAAAACAACATACTTTTGAATCAAACTTGGCCATGTAAGTTAATGGGCCTGTGAAAATAACGGACAGAACACGGAAGCCTTATCTATGTAATCCAAATTTGTTTTTTTTTTTACTGGTAAATTAATCTTTGAAATCTTTTTTTATTTTTTTTTTTGCATCTGAGAAAAATGAATGAAACACTAATGCTAAAAACACAAATGTAGACCAAATACTGACAAAAAATCTGATCATGATGTACGTAGAGGTTTATGTTCTGATTTTTCAGTACTGGGTTATATTGATTCCCAAAACCTATCTATCTCTACAACCATGACTTATATAGGCAGACTGGGGAGCTAAGGATCCACCAGTGAACTGAATATAAGGGAAACTATACCATCTCACTCATGTTTGTCAGTCCTGGAAAGCCTGAGAATTTGTTATTGCACAGCATTAGTCAATGCTGAAGGAAAATGATGTTTGTCCAGCTCAATCATCCTTTTTTTTTATTTTTTAAATCCTCTTCTTGATTGACAAATGTTAAAATCTACTTTAGTGTGGCAACAAAAGAAAGTATTTCATCAACGAGCTTCTAACATTACATCGATCCTTATTTCTTGAAATATTATCATCTAACACTTTAGGGGGCTTTACATGGTAGCGATATCGCTAGCAATTTGTAGCGATAGCGAGCGTGTAAGTACCCGCCCCCGTCGCGCATGTGATTGTTTGTGATCGCTGCCGTAGTGAACATTATCGCTACAGCAGCGTCACACATACTTACCTGGTTGGCGGCGTCGCTGTGACTGCCGAACAATCCCTCCTTCAAGGGGGAGGGACGTTCGGCATCACAGTGACGTCACCGCAACGTCACTAAGCGGCCGGCCAATCAAAGCGGAGGGGCGGAGATGAGCAGGACGTAACATCCCGCCCACCTCCTTCCTTCCGCATTGTGGCCGGCGGCAGGTAAGGAGACGTTCCTCGCTCCTGCGGTGTCACACATAGCGATGTGTGCTGCCGCATGAGCGATGAACCACCTGGATAAACAACCCTTACAAATTTTTGAGTTTGGGACGACCTCTCCATGGTGAACGATTTTCACCATTTTTTAGGTCGCTTAAGGTCGCTGGTCAGTGTCACACGCTGCAATATCGTTAATGACGCCGGATGTGCGTCACTAACAACTTGACCCCGACGACAAAACATTAACGATATCGTAGCGTGTAAAGCCCCCTTTAGGGTTTGAAAAAAAAGTTGGCTGTGTTTGTTTGCAGCGATTACTCCACTAAATTAAATAGAGGATGCAGTTGGGGAGAAATTGGTGGACCCCCATCTACCTGATATGTGAGGATCCCAGAGGTGGCATTTATGGCATATTTTATATAAGCTAGGGGCACAACTAGTGGCCAATATGTGGACAAATATTTTCTATTCATGCAGTTTTACACATTATTTTACAGTTTTGTTTACTATTGGCTTCATTTTTGCAGTTAAACATCAGTTTTACACAAAAAAACAATGTGACAATTAACAATGAATCTGAAGTAAATTTGGCTGCTACATGCTATATGTAACTGGTGTAAATACCATAGCTTTCCTAAATCCGACTATATTTGTCTTTTGTTCTTAAGTCTCACCATCTTGGAGATATGGTCACCTCTTCCATAGATGTTAATCTAGTCTGGTTAGTGAATGGGGCATGGCCTCAACTCTTCCCTCTGGGCTTCTTCATGAAAATCATGCCCACTTGGCTAACAAGATTATATTTTAATACAGATAAGAGGGGCCATATTTCAAGTATAGAGGGGCACAGGAACAAAAAAAGAAACAACTTCATATTCACGAGAATATTGCATCTTTATGGCAAGTGATAGGTTCTTTTTAATGTACATGTACAGACATGCTCAAGCATAGAGAGGTCTCAGTAGCAGAATGCTCTTCAGCCACACAGTATACGCAGGCTATATTACCTAGGCAGCACCTGTGTTTAACCCCTTCACGACCGCGGGCAGTAAAATTACGTCCTATTTTAACGTGACTTAACGACCAGGGACGTAATTTTACGGCCTAAACTTCATTTGATTGCCGTGGCCATAGCAACGGCTTTCAAATGATGTCCCCTGCTGTTTCTTACAGCAGGGGACCTTTGCTTGACCCCAGGGGGGGTGGCATCGCCAACCCCCATCGACGATCGATGTGATTGGCTGTTCAAAGCTGAACCGCCAACCACATCATTCGCACTGATTTCGGCAAAAATAATGCCCGAATTAGTGCAATACTGTGAGATCCAGCTATGACATGCCGTAGCAGCTACAGCAGATCATAGGTGGATCTCAAACATGCAGCCCCCAGCCCCTGCAGCACTGATTGGAGCGATCGTGCTATGACGCGCAATCGCTCCAATCAGTGTGCAGTGGGGCGGTCTGATCTGCAGGTGGCCGCCCTCCCCAGGCCTGTGCTGGTCTGGGGAGCCTCCCCCAACATGTCTGCAGCGTGGAGTGGCTGGTACTTGTGGTACCACGCCACCGCTGCCGCCGCTAATGTCACCGTCTTCTTGCCTGCTCCACGTGAGTATTGCACTCTTCTTCCAGCCCGTGCGCGCTCCCGTTATGGCCCCTGTGCGCTCCCGTTATGGCCCCTGCACGCTCCCGTTATGGCCCCTGCCCGTGCCCCCCATGGTCTTCCCCCCCCCACGCCCCGATCTGCCCCCCGACATCCCGATCTGATCCCCCTGCGATCTGCCTGCCTCCTCTGTCATCTCTATTCTGCTTCCTTCCTTCTTTCCTTCTTTGCTTCTCCGGTATCCCCCTCTGCTCTCCCGCCCCCCCTCTGCTCTCCCGCACCCACCTCTGCTCTCCCCCTCCCCTCTCCCTTTGACATCCTCTTACCTGCCTTCACTGGGTCGTCCGATTTCTTCACTGGCCCGATCACATCTGCCTCCATCTCTGGGTCCTTCCTGGGTCTTCTGCTGATCTGTCCAACGTCCTGCCTGCTGCTCCTGTACAGATGTCTATCTCGCTTGCCTTCTGTTCCTCCTGCTACTCCTCTGGGTACTGTGAGTATAACTTTTTTTTTTTCCCTGTATCCTGTCCATTTTTACACCTCATCTGTCCGTGCGTCCCGCCGAGCACTGATGACGGATGCAGATAACGGATCTGCATCCGTGATCAATTTTTGCCGTGACTTTTTTTTCCGTATTCCCAACGCGTTTTGTATCGCATCTGTCCGTGCGTCCCGCCAATCGCTGATCAGGGATGCAGATAACGGATCTGCATCCGTGGTCAATTTTTGGCGTGACTTTTTTCCGTATCCGCAACGCTTTTTGTATCGCATCCATCCGTGCATCTCGCCGAGCGCTGATCAGGGATGCAGATAACGGATCTGCATCCCTGCTCAATTTTTGGCGTGACTTTTTTCCGTATCCCCGACGCTTTTTGTATCGCATTCATCTGTGCGTCCCGCCGAGCACTGATGACGGATGCAGATAACGGATCTGCATCCGTGGTCAATTTTTGCCGTGACTTTTTTCCGTATCCGCGACGCTTTTTGTATCGCATCCATCCGTGCGTCTCACCGAGCGCTGATCAGGCATGCACATAACGGATCGGCATCCCTGCTCAATTTTTGGCGTGACTTTTTTCCGTATCCCCGACGCTTTTTGTATCGCATCTGTCCGTGCGTCCTGCAGAGCGCTGATCAGGGATGCACATAACCGATCGGCATCCCTGCTCAATTTTTGGCGTGACTTTTTTCCGTATCCCCGACGCTTTTTGTATCGCATCCATCCATGCGTCTCGCCGAGCGCTGATCAGGGATGCAGATAACGGATCTGCATCCCTGCTCAATTTTTGGCGTGACTTTTTTCCGTATCCCCGACGCTTTTTGTATCGCATCTGTCCGTGCGTCCCGCCGAGCGCTGATCAGGGATGCACATAACGGATCGGCATCCCTGGTCAATTTTTGGCGTGACTTTTTCTTTTTTTCCGTATCACCGACGCTTTTTGTATTTCATCCGAATGTGCGTCCTGCAGCGGTCGATCAGTGCACCGCGTTTGTGCGTTTGAAAAGTCAAATTGCGTTCGTTCTCTTCTGAGCCCCACCATGCGCCCAAACAATTTATTTCCACCACATATGAGGTATCTGCGTACTCAGGAAAAATTGCACAATACGTTTTATGGTGCAGTTTTTCCTGATACTGTTGTAAAAAAAAAAAAAAAAAAAAAAAAAGCTACCTGGTTGATGCAAAAATGTTGTGGTAAAAAAATAAAAATTTCACGGTTCAATGTTATCAACTTCTATGGAGCCCCTGGGGGTGCAAGGGGCTCACCAAACATCTAGATAATTTCCTTGAGGGGATGGGGTCACTTGTGAGGGAGCTCCACTGTTTAGGCACCATAGGGGGTCTCCAAACATGACATGGCGTCCGCTAATGATTCCAACCAATTTTGCTGTCAAATGGTGCGCTTTCTCTTCTGAGCCCTGCCATGCGCCCAAACAATTACTTTCCACCACATATGAGGTATCGTCGTACTCAGGAGAAATTGCACAATACGTTTTATGGTACATTTTTTCCTGATACCCTTGTGAAAAAAAAAGCTACGTGGTTCAAGTAACAGTTTTGTGGTGAAAAAAAAAATTGTATTCATGGCTCAACATTATCAACTTGTGTGGAGCCCCTTGGGGCTCGCGAAACATCTAGATAAATTCCTTGAGGCGTCTAGTTTCCAAAATGGGGTCACTTGTGGGGGAGCTCCATTGTTTAGGCACCTCAGGGGGTCTCCAAATGCAACATTACGTCAGCTAATGATTCCAACCAATTTTGCTGTCAAATGGTGCTCTTTCTCTTCTGAGCCCCGCCATGCGCACAAACAATTACTTTCCACCACATATGAGGTATCTGCGTACTCAGGAAAAAATGCACAATACATTTTATGGTGCATTTTTTCCTGATACCCTTGTGAAAAAAAAAGCTACCTAGTTGAAGCAACAGTTTTGTGGTAAAAAAAATTTTTTTCTTTTCACGGCTCAACGTTATAAACTTCTGTGAAGCCCCCAGGGGTTCAAAGTGCTCACCAAACATCTAGAAAAATTATTTGAGGGCTCTAGTTGTCACTTGTGGGGTAGCTCCATTGTTTTAGGCACCTCAGGGGGTCTTCAAACCCGACATGGCGTCCGCTAATGAGTGCAGCTAATTTTGCAGTCAAAAATTCAAATGGCCCTCCTTGCCTTCCGAGCCCTGCCGTGTGCCCAAACATTTGATTTCCACCACATATGGGGTATCTGCGTACTCAGGAGAAAATGCACAATACATTTTATGTTGCATTTTTTCCTGATACCCTTGTGAAAAAAGCTACCTTGTTGAAGCAACAGTTTTGTGGTAAATTTTTTTTTTTTCTTTTCACGGCTCAACGTTATAAACTTCTGTGAAGCCCTCAGAGGTTCAAAGTGCTCACCAAACATCTAGAAAAATTATTTGAGGGCTCTAGTTTCCAAAATGGCGTCACTTGTGGGGGAGCTCCATTGTTTAGGCACCTCAGGGGGTCTTCAAACCCGACATGGCGTCTGCTAATGAGTGCAGCTAATTTTGTGTTCAAAAATTCAAATGGCGCTCCTTCCCTTTCGAACTCTGCCGTGCGCCCAAACAATTGATTTTTACCACATATGGGGTATCAGCGTACTCAGGAGAAAATGCACAATAAATTGTAGAGTGCACTTTCTCTTTTCTCCCTTGTGAAAATTAAAATTTTATGGCTAAAGTAACATTTTTGTGTTAAAAAGTAAAATTTTCATTTTTTCCTTCCACATTGCTTTGGTTGCTGTGAAGCACCTAAAGGGTTAATAAACTTCTTGGATGTGGTTTTGAGCAGAGTGAGGGGTGCAGATTTTAGAATGGGGTCACTTTTGGGTATTTTCTGTCACCTCGGCCTCTCAAAGTCACCTCAAATGTGATGTGGTCCCTAAAAAAAATTCTTTTGTAAATTTTGTTGGAAAAATGAGAAATTGCTGATTAACTTTGACCCCTTCTAACTTTCTAACGAAAAAAAATGTTGTTTCGAAAATTACGATGATGTAAAGTAGACAAGTGGGAAATGTTATTTAGTAACTATTTTGTATGACATATTTCTCAGATTTATAGGCATAAATTTTCAAAGTTTGAAAATTGCGAAATTTTAAAAATTTTTTGCAAAATTTCCTAAATTTTCACAAATAAACGCAAAAAATATCGGCCTAAATTTACCACTGTCAGGAAGTACAATATGTCATGAAAAAACAATCTCAGAATCGCCAGGATCCGTTGAAGCGTTCCAGAGTTATAACCTGTCAAAGTGACACTGGTCAGAATTGCAAAAAATGTCCCGGTCATTAGGGTGTTTTAGTGGCCGGGGGTGAAGGGGTTAAAGGGATTGTCCACTTCTTGGACACTCCTTTCTCAATTAGTATATTTTCCCTTCCCCCATGACAGGACCACGAGGGATAGAGGTCCGCCTATCCAGGACAGGAAATCCGATAAAATAAAAAGGCAGCATCTCTTCTTCGCATGAGTTCAGTTTCCAGTCGTAGATGGAGGACCTCATAGGGTGGCTGCTTAGAATGTCCAAGGGCTGAACCAATGCTTACCTGCTGCCCTGGAAGCACCTCCCCAGTCAGTGTGCCTCTGTGGTCGTGCGCGCAGGCATGGCAGGGTCTTATGAGATCCTCTGCCTGTCGTCACACCAGGCCTGTGTGCACCCAATTTCTAGAGTAAGGTAATTTTTCTCTGATGAGTCTAATTTTCAGTTTTGCCCAACACCTGGTCATCTAATGATTAGACGGAGACCTGGAGAGGTGTACAAGCCACAGTGTCTTGCACCCACTGTGAAATCTGGTGGAGGATTGGTGATAATCTGGGGATGCTTCAGCAAGCTTTGCAAAGGACGTCTGAATCAAGCCACATACAAGGTTGTCCTGGAAAAATCGTTGCTTCCTTCTGCTCAGGCAATGTACCCCAACTCTGAGGACTGTTTTTTCCAGTAGGACAATGCGCCATGCCACACAGCTAGGTCAATCCATGTATGGATGAAGGACCACCACATCAAAACCCTGTAATGGCCAGCCCAATCTCCAGACCTGAACCCCATTGAAAACCTCTGCAATGTAATCAAGAGGAAGATGGATAGTCACAAGCCATTAAAAAATGAATAACTGCTTACATTTTTGCACCAGGAAGTGGCATAAGGTCACCCAAAAGCAGTGTGAAAGACTGGTGGAAAGCATGCCAAGACACATGAAAGCTGTGATTAAAAATCATGGTTATTCCACAAAATATTGATTTCTGAACTATTCCTGAGGTAAAACATTATAGTATTGTTGTTTCTAAATGATTATGAACTTGTTTTCTTTGCATTATTTCAGGTCTGAAAGCAATGCATTTTTTGGCTATTTAGACCATTTCTCATTTTCAGAAAATAAATACTAAATTTATTGCTTGGAAATTCCGAGACATGTTGTCAGTAGTTTATAGAATAAAAGATTAATTTACATTTTACTCAAAAATATACCTATAAAGAGAAAAATCAAAAAAACTGAAAATTTTGCAGTGGTCTCTTAAATTTTGCCAGAGCTGTATATATACTGCTCAACAAAATAAAGGAAACACTTAAACAGCACAATGGTATTTTAGTGTTCCCTTTATTTTTTTGAGCAGTATATATACTCCTCTTTGGTGCAGCAGCCCCTGTTCCAACTGTGTTAGCACTACTATGATTTTATGTCACACGATCCCTGTGGCCAATCAGCTCACTATTTATTATCTCCTCTTTCGGACAAATCAGACATCCGGAGAAATAAGACTACAGCTGCAGCTCTGACTGATGTCAATTATGTCTGATGGCGGGGTCAGTGAAATGGCTGCTTATTGGCCACAGTGATGCGGTGACATAACAATGTCATGTAAGCCCCCAGCGAGCAACTTACACGTATTGGAATATTTTGGCACTAACCAAAATTTTCTTTTTACAAACTTCTGAACCACGTAAGAAAAAAAAAATATGCAAGTTTGATATATTTGTAATTCTTGGCAAATCATGGTGTCAGGTAATTTTTACCATACAATGAATATCGTAAAAGAACACGCCCAAAAAATGTCTAAACTCTCAGTTTTATCCTATTTGGAACTTATTTCCCCTTTTTTACATTATATGTGAAAATGAATTGTTTCATTTGTAACTACAACTTTTCCTGCAAAAACTCAAGCCCTCATACAGCTATGTCAACGGAAAAATAAATAAGTTATTGTTCTTGGAAGAAGGAGAGGAAAAAAATGACAGTTGGCTACAGAGGCAAGGGGATAATGGATAAAAAAAGTTCAGAGAGTATACCTCCTTTCAGTTTTTTTAAAAAAAAGGATAAGAAAGAAAAACAATTTATAAAAATGGGTGTAGACCCGATGCAAACATAAAACACATGAAAGAAAGTCTTGTTTTGGATGGTTGTAAGTATGAATGTGTGAATGTATCGGGGCCGGATTTACACATTTCTACGAACTACGCCAAAGCAGATAATTCTGCGCCCCTTGATGCTGGTGTCACTCAATGCTACTAACTCTGCCCCCTCATCACGACTTTGCCACTCACCTCTCATACAGTGTCTATCACAAACTCCAGTAAGCAACTGCAGTGCTGCCCCCTGTGACAGAGCAAGATCGTGCAAGCTGTAGAGATGGGCAACCTAAATGTACCACTTAATTTATTTAATGTACACTGGAGTTCAAAATTAGAGAACAATGTATGATCACTTGCTTTTTTCAGAAATAATGTAATCTACATTGATCAACATTTGGAGGTTTTTTTGTAAGGGGTACACCATGCCACTAGAACAGTGTTTTACAAAAGATCCACAGTTTATTATCAAAACCTTTATTTTGCCCAAAATGTGATTATCATAATTAGAGAACAGCAATGACTGTAGCACAGAGAGATTATAACTAAATTTTCTGCAGATAACAACAGTCACCAATCAGTAGGAAGTGTACAGGTCTCTGCTTTGACTAACTTCAGCACATGTGCGGTCACAGGACATCACTAGTTCCACACTGCTCTGGTGTGATTTTGGTCTACTCTTCTTCCAGTCTCTTCCTCAGTTCTTTGACTGTTGTGGATTTCTTGGCCATAACTTTGTCACCAAGGATTTTTGAGATGTTCTCTATCGGGTTTAGATCAGGACTCTGGGCTGGTCATTTCATTGTTTCAATGCTTTCTGTTTCGAGGAACTGCTTTACCCATTTTGCTGTGTGACAAGTGGCATTGTCCTGCATGAAAATTGCTTACTGATTGAGTGAGGAATGCAAGTAATGAACCACATGTTGTTGAAGAAGGTTGTGATCCACACTTGCATTCACTCTGCCATGTAGGTGTATGAGAGGTTCAACTCCTGCTGCAGAAAACATTCCCCAAACCATGACACTTCCTCCACCAACTTTCACTGACTTCTTAACACACTTTGGGTTCAGTCTTTCCCCAGTTTGTCAACAAACATAATGTTTCCCATCTGACCCAAAGACATTAAACTTGTTTTTATCACTAAAATTAACTGTGGAGCACTTCTTTTCTGTCCGCACAACATGCTCCTCACAAAAGGTGAGTCTAGCTTTTTGATTCTTTCTGCTAATGAGAATTTTGGTCACTGCAGAGTGGGCTTTCAGTCTGAATGCTCTTAAATGTTGTGACACTGTATGACAATATAGTTCCTTACCCTGTTCAGTGTTGACCTGGCGAGCAATTTCAGCTGCAGTGTTGAAACGAGATTCTCCACATTATCCTGTTCTCTCTTCCATTTGTTTTTCGGGAGCGACCAGCTTTCTTGGGGGACTTGAAAGAGTTTATGATGTTGTAAAGATGCAATATTCTCGACATCACAGACTTGGAATGACCAACTTCTCTGGCTATGGTTGATAGGGTCACCCTTATGGCCTTCATCTGGACAACCTGCTGCCGGAGGGGTTCAGTCACTATGTAACGGCACACTATTTTTGCAAAGTCAGTGCAAATTGGAAAGTTAGGCTACCAGTTAAATATGGTTTGTCAGATAATTAAGCAAATTATTAGCAGTTGCTAGATTAACACCAATAACTTGTAGGTATCTGGAAGTGTTCTCTAATTTTGATCAGTATTCTTTTTCATTTATCTCATTTACATTTTATTATGTGCTTATGAAAAAATTAAATCTACGAAATAAGTTTAAAATACTGCGACTTTACTCATGTTAGGCTATAATCACATAGGATTACACAATGACCGCAACGTTTTTGGAAATTGTGTGTTCTCTAATTTTGATCTTCACTACATATCAATGTAAATATAAAACAAAAGCATTCATGTAGCCTTTTTCCAAATAATACTGAAAATGTATACATAGTTGTTTTTTTTATTTCTTCTGTATATACGCCCCTCTGGCTGCTGCGCCCTAGGCCATGGCCTCGGTTGGCTTTATGGGAAATCCAGCCATAGAATGTACCTCTACTTGTTGATGCATTGCCATTATTTGCTGCAATGCTATCTAAGTGTTGGACAATGCTTGATAAATGTAGCTAATTTTTCACTTTTTACTTTAACCCCTTCATGACTGCGGGCAGTAAAGTTACGTCCTATTTTTATGTGACTTAACGACCAGGGACGTAACTTAACTGCCTAAAATTCATTTGATTGCCATGGCCATAGCAACGGCTTTCAAATTATGTCCCCTGCTGTGTCTTACAGCAGGAGACCTTTGCTTGACCCCAGGGGGTGTGGCATCGCCACCCCCATTGACGATCGTTGTGATTGGCTGTTCAAATCTGAACCACCAAACACATCGTTCGCACTGGTTTCGGCCTCCTGCTGCGATCTGGCCCCTGCCGCAATCTTCCCCCTGCCAATGTGCCCCCCTGCCGAGATCTGCCCCCTCCCAATGTGCCCCCCTCCTGCGATGTGCTCCCCTGCCGCGATCTGCCCCCTGCTGAGATCTGCCCCCCGCCGTGATCTCTATTCTGCTCCCATTCTGCCTCTGCTTCTCCGGTCTCCCCCTCCCCCTCTCCATCTACTCTCCCTCCGACGTCCCCTACCTGCCTCCACCGGGTCGTCCGAGGTCTTCACTGGCCCGATCACATCTGCCTCCATTGCTGGGTCCTTCCTGGGTCCTTCCGATGAGCTGTCCAACTTCATGCCTGCTGCTCTCCTGTATGAAGCTGTCCACTTTCTGCCTTGTATTCTTCCTGCAGTTCCCCTGGTCAGTGATCCTCCTGCAAATCTTCTGGGTACTGTGAGTATAATTTTTTATTGTATTTTTTTTTCTTTTTTTTATCCCCTGTCCGTTTTTACACCGCATCCGTCCGTGCGTCCCGCTGAGTGCTGATCAGTGATGCAGATAATGTATCTTCATCCGTGGTCAATTTTCGGCGGGATTTTTTTTTTTTTTGTCCGTATCTTGCGTCGTTTTTTGCATCTCATCGGTGTGTGCGTCCTGCAGCGGCCGAGCGCTGATCAGGGATGCACATAATGGATCCGTGGTCAATTTTCATCGGGACATTTTTTTTTTGCGTATCCCCAGTCGCTTTTTGTATCTCATCCGACCGTGCGGCCTGCAGCGGCCGATCAGTGCACGGTGTCTGTGTGTTTGCAAAGTCAAATGGTGCTCCTTTTCTTCCAAGCCCTGCTGTGCGCCCAAACAATTACTTTCCACCACATATAAGGTATCTGCATACTCAGGAAAGATTGCACCATAAATTTTATGGTGCATTTTTTCGTGATACCGTTGTAAAATGAAAAGCTACCTGGTTGAAGCAAAAATTTTGTGGTAATAAAAAAAAAAATTTTCACGGTTCAACGTTATCAACTTTTGTGGAGCCCCTGGCTCAAGGGGCTCACCAAACATCTAGATAATTTCCTTGAGGGGTCTAGTTCCAAAATGGGGTCATTTGTGGGGGAGCTCCACTGTTTAGGCACTATAGGGGGTCTCCAAACGTAACATGGCGTCCGCTAATGATTCCAACTTTGCTGTCAAATGGTGCTCCTTCTCTTCTGAGCCTCTTCTGAGCCTCGCCATGCACCCAAACAATTACTTTCTACCACATGTGAGGTATCGTCGTACTCAGCAAAAAATGCACGATAAATTTTATGGTGCATTTTTTCCCTAATACCCTTGTGAAAAAAAAGGTACCTGGTTCAAGTAACAGTTTTGTGGTAAAAATAAAATTGTATTCATGGCTCAACATCATCAACTTCTGTGGAGCCCCTTGGGGCTCGCTAAACAGCTAGATAAATTCCTTGAAAGGTCTCGTTTCCAAAATGAGGTCACTTGTGGGGGAGCTCCATTGTTTAGGCACCTCAGGGGGTCTCCAAATGCAACATTACGTCAGCTAATGATTCCAACCAATTTTGCTGTCAAATGGCGCTCCTTCTCTTCTGATCCCCGCCATGCGCCCAAACAACTACTTTCCACCGCATATGAGGTATCGTCGTACTCAGCAAAAAATGCACAATAAATTTTATGGTGCATTTTTTTCCTGATACCCTTGTAAAAAAAGCTACCTAGTTGAAGCAACAGTTTTGTGGTAAAAAAAAATGTTTTTTCTTTTCACAGCTCAACATTATAAACTTCTGTGAAGCCCCCAGGGGTTCAAAGTGTTCACCAAACATCTAGAAAAATTATTTGAGGGCTCTAGTTTCCAAAATGGGGTCACTTGTGGAGGAGCTCCATTGTTTAGGCACCTCAAGGGGTCTCCAAACCTGACATGGCGTCCGCTAAAGAGTCCGGCTAGTTTTGCACTCAAAAATTCAAATGGCGCTTCTTCCCTTCCGAGCTCTGCCGTGCGTCCAAACAATTGATTTTTACCACATATGAGGTATCAGCGTACTCAGGAGAAATTGCGCAATAAATTATATGGTGCACTTTCTCTTGTCTCCCTTTTGAAAATGCAAAATTTTATGGCTAAAGTAAACTTTTTGTGTTAAAAAGTTAAATTTTCATTTTTTCCTTCCACGTTGCTTTGGTTCCTGGGAAACACCTGATGGGTTAATAAACTTCTTGGATGTGGTTTTGAGCAGTGTGAGGGGTGCAGTTTTTAGAATGTGGTCACTTTTGGGTATTTTGTGTCACCTAGGTCTCTCAAAGTCACCTCAAAGGTGATGTGGTCCCTGAAAAAATGATTTTCTAAATTTTGTTGGAAAAATGATAAATTGCTGATAAACTTTGACCCCTTATAAGTTCCTAACGAAAAATTTTGAAAATTGGGCTGATGTAAACTAGACAAGTGGGAAATGTTATTTAGTAACTATTTTGTGTGACATCTCTCAGATTTATAGGCATAAATTTGCAAAGTTTGAAAATTGTGAAATTTTTGCAAAATTTTCACAATTAAACGCAATAATATCAGCCTAAATTTACCACTGACATGAAGTACAATATGTCACGAAAAAAACAATGTCAGAATCGCCGGGATCCGTTTAAGTGTTCCAGAGTTATAACCTGTCTAAGTGACACTGGTCCGAATTGCAAAAAATGGTCTGGGTGTTTTAGTGGCCGGGGGTGAAGGGGTTATTCCAACACACACACACACACACACACACACACACACACACACAACTGTGCCTTTTTTAAAATGCCCAATTTCATGAATGTGGCTTTAACCTTATTTACAGCCGTTTTAAAAAGTGTAGATTGCTGTGTGAAATAGCAAGTGTAAAGAATATGCACAAATATAGTGTGTAATAAGTTTTCTAATGTTTTAAATAAAAAAAAAAAAAAACTGTTGAAAATGTCATTCATTTCCCTTTTCTAGCTGGCATCTTGCAGGAATGGGAGGTGCTGAGTAACAGTGCGTGCCCACGTAAACCGTGACTGACGTGCAGCCAAGTGTTACGGCGGTGAGGGCTATATCCCTGCCAGAGAGTCCAGCACTACTTCAGCATGACCATTCTGATAGTTAGCCTTAAAGCGAACGCTTGACTTCTCATCCATGAGGCATCTACAGTATAATGGGAAAATTGGGCAACTTAGCACATGAGCTTAGAGAGCTAATCCACTAGTTTTACATTGATAGGCTATTGTTAAGGGCACTTTGCACACTATGACATCGCACATGCGATGTCGGAGGGGTCAAATCGAAAGTGACGCACATCCGGCATCGCACTCGACATCATAGTGTGTAAATCCTAGATGATACGATTAACGAGCGCAAAATCGTCGTAATCGTATCATTGGTGTAGTGTCTGGGAAATCCATAATTACGTTGCAGCGACATGTGCGATGTTGTTCCTCGTTCTTGCGGTAGCACACATCGCTGTGTGTGAAGCCGCATGAGCGAGGAACATCACCTTACCTGCGTCCCGGCTGCAATGAGAAGGAAGGAGGTGGGCGGGATGTTTACGTCCCACTCATCTCCGCCCCTCCGCTCCTATTGGTCGCCTGCCATGTGACGTCACAGTGACGCCGCACGACCCGCCCCCTTATGAAGGATTCGGTTCGCCGGCCAGTGCGACGTCGCAGGGCGGGTGAGTGCATGTGAAGCTGCCGTAGCGATAATGTTCGCTATGGCAGCAATCACATGATATCGCACCTGCGTCGGGGGTGGGGACCATCGCGCTCGGCATCGCAAGCATCGGCTTGCGATGTCGTTGTATGCAAAGTGCCCCTTAGGATTGGTCATCAATGTCTGATCGGCCGGAATCTGATGCCCTGCACCCCCACCGATCAGCTGTTCTGGGTGTCGGCAGAGGCAGCCAGAAATGCTCAGTTCTGGAGCTGCCCCGTCTTCTGATACAGGTTGCAGCCGGGTATGGCACATCCGCCTCCCATTCAATATTAATAGGAAATGGATGTGCATTACCCGTTTGTGGTCGCTATCTGAAGACAGGGCAGCTACGGAACTGAGCATTTCTGGGTCCCTGCTTCCTCCGCTGGCACTGATAACACCTGATCAGTGGGAGGCTGGGTGCCGCACACCGGCCGATCAAATATTGATTGCCTAATCTATGGATAGCCATCAATGTAAAAGTAGTGTATAACCTCTGTAATTACAAATCTCCTCTGGTTTTCTGTCTACAGCACTTATACTATTTCCATTATAAGAGACTAGAAGCAAACGCTCATCCAACAGTTATTCTGTTTACTCTTTTTCCTTTATTTCTTTCTAACATATATTAAGTACGAGCTCAGCAATTTGTATGGCACAGATAAATGGCAATATGACTGCAGGAACGGAGACTTATCATGACCATTCATTCGTATAAAAACTTACTGTCTCCTACCTATCCTCTAGCACTTCCTATTAGACGATGATTAACTGGACAGATTTGCTCTTTGGCCAGGTGTGTCTGTAGCTGCTGTGTTAATACTTATAGGAGCGTGGGCCTTATATGACCGCTCTGCACTTCCCTGCATAATCATTCTGTGTAAAGAATCCTCTGTTTGTGCTTAGCTCCTGTTCCAGGCATGATGAGTGCACCTAAAACTCTACCAAGAGGTATGTAGCCACCCTTATACCGTGCTCTAGTAACTCTACACATGACCCAGAATTTCCGTAAAGTGTGTGCAAAATTTACAATATGAGATTTATTGATACAATTACAACAGCTTTCTGGCATAATTCCTTTAGAAAATAAGTCATGCTTTCTGGCTGAACATTGCTTCATATTCTTATAGGGTACATATCAGAGACTTCCAAACCCCCAAATTGGAAGTGAATGTTGGTTTTCTTGCACTCCCGGCAAACATTTTGTTTGGCGCCCCTTCCTGTACATTGATTAAACAGTTTGAATCATGGGACCGATCATATGCGATGTGCATACCTACAGTCCTGTGCCGACTAGCTTATCTTCCTGATTCTCTCAATGGTCAGTAAAAACTACAGTATCACAAACACACATTTACATCTAAGTAAAACATTTTCTCTGATTGGAGACCAGGGCCGGCTCCAGATTTTTGTGGGTCCCTGGCAAAAGAGTGTGTGCCCCATGCACACGCACATACACTGATCCATACATATATAAGAATACATACATATTTGAAGACACATTTATAAAAATACATGGAAACAGACATAAATCTATACATAGTCATATACACAGACATAGATAGAGATACACATACATGCACAGACACATTCGAGATATTTTTATTATGGGGAAATTGGCATCTCTGTTAGTCTGCTTGCTCATTTAATCACATGTTGTGGGGAGACTTCTCACATCTGCTCCCCTTTTATTTATACTGTTGGCATTTTTCTTCC
Source organism: Anomaloglossus baeobatrachus (assembly GCF_048569485.1). Classification (NCBI taxonomy): domain Eukaryota; kingdom Metazoa; phylum Chordata; class Amphibia; order Anura; family Aromobatidae; genus Anomaloglossus; species Anomaloglossus baeobatrachus. The sequence continues at coordinate 254,112,123 of NC_134354.1, read as the reverse complement.
CATGCCAGCTATAGTTTATTCTGTGTTGGTCAACGAGGTGTGGTGTCCCAGACTCTATCTCTGGTGAAAGTTGTGCTTAGTTGTGCTTTTTGATTGGTGCGATTGTTTTATACTACCTTCCAGCTCTTGTTTTCCTCCTTAATCTCCTATTGTCTTATCTTGCGTGTGTGTTGTGTCATATTGTCTTATCTTGAGTCTGTGCTGAGTGACAGAGTTTTGTTTTTTCTCTTGTCTGAAGTTATCTCTAGTTTCAATACACTCCTGTTGTGTCTGGAAGGAGGGGGAGTTAGATCAGGACTGGTCAGAAGCAGGGCCAGGAAGGGGACACAAGCCTCTCCACCATTAGGAGTATCCCTGAGGTTAGGGATAGCGTGGGGTCCCTTAGCTTGAGGGACAGCTTAGGAGCCCTGGTTCCCCCCTATCCTAAAGTCATTGTGACACAAAGATGCGAGCTGAGTATCTCAGCCCTCAAAGTCAGGGAGCAAGCATATGATGTAACTGTATGTCATATATTGGTAATGGGATAAAGGGAAACAAAGATAATATAAATGATTTGGGGTTGTCTTGACAATTTTGACAGGATCACTTTAAGATTTGGGGTCCATTCATCTGAAGCCTTGCACCAACATTTAGAGTATACTCTACTACTTCATCCCTTTTCGTATCAGTTTTAGTGTTTCTTATTTTTATGTCACTGCATTCCAACAGCAATACCTTTTTTATTTTTAATAAGTCATATTTTGTAATAAAAAAGATTTTTGGATGGGAGAGAGAGTGGGGGAGGTCATTCTCGGCTGAGGAGCGGACCAAAATCCTTCTCTTTATTGGTAAAACTTCGCTGAATGTGATATCACAGGAGAGGTGCTACAAGATCCTATCTAGGTGGTATGGGTGTCCTGTGAGTATCCATGCTGCCTTTCCATCAGCCTCTGATGTGTGCTGGAGATGCCAAAAGGAGAGGGGAACCCTCACTCATATCTGGTGGTCATGTCCCCCAGTGAGATCATTCTGGGAGAGCATTTTCCAGTTACTCAATAAACTCTCCTTGAGGCAGATCCGGCCCACAAAAGAGTTAGCTCTCCTGTCCCTCGGGAATGTTTCTGCTTCAGGGTTTAGGAAAGGTTTATTAAGACATTTTTTAACAGCTGCCAGAAACCTAATTCCAAGATATTGGAAGCAAACTAGAATCCCATCACGGGATGAATTCATAGCAGAGTGCAACGAGATCTTCAGGATGGAGACCTTGATAGGTCAGACACTCGGCAACAAGGACAAAGTTGATGCTACGTGGGCCCCGTGGATCAAGTTCAGGGACTCACCGGATATGGGTCTATGGATTCACGGGGGGGCAGGTATGTAGGTAATTTTCCATTCTCTTATTTCTGTACCTATAAGGTTAGCCTTGAAAATGTGGTTTTGATGTAGGAGGGCGCGTCCACTCGGGTGGGAACTCTTTGTACCCTTCCCCTTTCATCTTACTTTCCCACGTTTCTGTTGTCTTTACTGTCTCTAAATTCTTCTTCCACCTCCTCTTCTTTAGCTCTTTTTTTTCAACTTGTTCTTCCTATTTCAAACACATACGAATTGTACTTGTTATTTTTGGTCGCCAGTGGCGCAGGTGTAGTCAAAGAACTGTTGTGTTTTTAGCAGCTAGCTTGGATATATACCCTCAGCCTGCGCGCTGTGCAATTGTTTGATTATCTTCTTCTATTCTAATAAACTTTGATTTGAACAAAAAAAAGATTTTTGGGAAAATGGATATTTTTTATTACACGTTAGAATGAGAATTTATATTTTGTATATGGAATTATAAGAGAAAAGTTACCATTGTTTATTATATTTTAGTTACATCATTTACAAAAAAACGAAAACAAGATTTAAAAAAAAAAAATAAATAAATATGAGCTGGAGCACATGTTGGTATAAGTGCAATGCATAGTTATTATTGCTATTTAGTCATTTACTTGCTTCAGGGTATTTGTGTGTGTGTGTATATATATATATATATTTTTTTTTTTTTTTTTTGCACACTAGCCATACAGTCAAAGTAGACTTGAAGGCCATTGATGGGCTACTGGCTGTCATTGCCACCTAAAGGCATCAAATTATCATGTCTGGTAGCTGATGGATGATAGAGGGTACCACTGAGATGCATTGACGATAACATCTAAAGGGTTAAACGTATCAAATTATGTCTAAAAGCCATGAAGAATTAGTACAACCTCACTTATGCCAAAACGTCCACAAAAAATTGCATGTATGTACGTGCAGATTTGGTCACAACTGTAATGTGTGAATATACACACACATTTATAATACATTTGAAGAAAAGCTTCTTCAGTACTTATTGCTATGACTAGGATCTTTTTAGGTATTTCAGTATAATAGGGTTATTTGGGAAAACAATATGTTTATGGAATGTGGTATATTGGTACAGTATATAGCACCAGGTTTGGAACCAGATTCTTTGAGTCTTGTAAGTCCCAAGTTAGGACCTCTATGTATCTGCCTTGTTTTTCCAATGCATTGAGATCTAGGAAATTTAGAGGACAAGTTAACAGCTTGAACTGTCTGTCATATTCCTCACAGCATTCCTGAATAACATTTGTAGTTTGTTGGGTGAATTACACTGAAAGATGCTACTGTCTTCAGGACAGTGTTCCCCAACTTCAGTCCTCAAGAGCTACCAATAGATCCTCTTTTCTAGATTTCCTTAATATTGCACAGGTGATGGAATTACTAAGGAAATCCTGAAAACATGATCGATTGGTGGCTCTTGAGGATCAAAGCTCAGTGACACTACTTTAAGGAATAGTGTTACCAACAGCAGATTAAAAGTAGCTCGGACCTTAGGCAGTTTGGAAGACAATGGGCTCCGCAGCACTTGATGTATCATTTGACATGCACATCATCCCAATGGAAGATCATACAATAGGTCACGTAATTAACATAATTTTTTTCCCCTTATGTACAGATCTATGCATAACAGCACAATACATAATAAAGCATGGGTGAGAAATTAATTTTCCCAAGGAGCCACATGAGAGAAAATGACTGTTGTGGAGGGCCAAACCAATAGGCTGAAAATAATTCAACTCAATATTAATAGTAATATATTAATAATAATTTTATATTAATATTAATTGCATTACATAAAGGAAACCTGTCAACAAGGTTTTTGCAATATAAAGTGCAGCCACCACCAGTAAGACCTTATATACAATTATAGTGAAATTATGTATTTTCCACTTCCGGATTATAGCCCCAACAGTACTCACTGGAACTTTCAGTGGTTTAACAATTCTTCTGTAAATGTCATCAGTATGTATGTCAACAAAAATGTTGCAAAGGTCTTGAGACAGCTCATTGGTTTTATTCATCATGAGATGTTTCTTGTATGGCACCTTGGTAATGAGACACCTAATTATAGACCATCAGTTGAACCAGCTGATATTATTTTTCATTAAGTGGCTGGATTGATTTCAGCTGGTCTCATGACTTTCCTTGGCTTTTGCACCTCTCTTTAATCACATGTTCAATACTTTATTTCCCTGTCATTTCTTATTATTACTACACATAACTTAATTTATGGATATCTATGGTTTTGATTGCTTTGCCTGTGTGAATTGGATTGGCTGTCACCAGCATCTGGTGAGAAATTCATGTCAATAGCATCTTTAGAAATATATTTATTTAGAAAATTGGAGATGTGTTCAATACTTATTTCACCCACTGTATATGATAAACTATAAATGTTTAAATGAAGAAAAGAAAAAAAAAAGAAAAACAGTCCAATTTAAAATATACCGTATTTTTCTGATTATAAGACGAACTTTTCCTCACAAACATTTGGGAGGAAAATGAGGGGTGCATCTTAAAATTCGAATATAGCTGACCGGATAGTGGAGAATTGGCAGGGGGCTGTCTGGACGGCTCTCTAAGCGGGCGTCCGGGTGCCTGTTGGTGCGTGCGGGCAGCTGCTTCTCTGTGCCGGTGGCCGGCTGGCTGGTGCAGACTGTGGTGGCTGTGCGGGCAGTGGTGGTGTCCCAGATGGTCTGTCCGCGGTCCGGGCTTCAAATGATGGATGGAGTCAGCGCATGTGCAGATGGAGCTCTTAGATGAGAGCTTCATATGCGCACGCGCCGCTCTAGGTGCCATTTCTTTGAAGCCCAGACCGCCGACAGAGTATCTGAGATACTCATAGCACCGGCCTGCTCCACCACACAACCACCGCAGCTTCCGCTGCCAGCAATGACCCGCCGCCGTCGCTGCCAGCACTGACTTGCTGCCGCCAGCACTCACCTGCCACCGCCAGCACAGACCCACCATCGCTGCCAATACAGCCTCTGCCTCCTGTGACCCCATTCCACCACCGCAGCCACCCCCTCCAGTAAGACAACAACGAAGTATAAGACGGACCTCATTTTTTTTTATTGTTACATTTTTATCTTTAAATTTGGGGTGCGTTTTATAATCCGGTAAGTCTTATAAAAAGGAAAATACGGTAAGTTGTTTAAAATTAAGGTTAAATGGTAAAAAAAAAAATGAAACTTCAGAACTGCTGTTTTTTTGTTGCCACACTTTACGTCATACATAAACCTAGAGAAACTATCTTAAGGTTCATGATGAGCCATCTGTAAGCAGCATGATGTAGGGACAAAGACCATGATTCAGTGGACTTTCACTTACTGCATTTCTTCCTGTACACTATGTGCACAGTTATTAGGCAAGTGAGTATTTGGACCATCTAATATATAAAGCTCAGTGTATGTGTGTGTGTGTGTGTATGTGTGTATGTCCGCTAAAGGAATCCGCAACGTCGCATGTACAATCACGAAATTTTGCACAGACACTCCATGTGTCTCAGGGAACGTCATACACTATGTTTGGGCGGGAAAATTTAACCCCGTGCTTTCCAGTTACTCTACAAAAATCCTGCAGCCATTAAACTGAATTGAGCTGGGAGCTCCAGGCTATAAATAGCAACTGTCAGTGGTTGCTATAGGAACAAAATAAACTGTTAGTATAACAAGCTTATGTGTGAGGTAAAAAGATGTTGGTGGTGAGACGGATAGAGAGAGACAGAGACACAGACTGGGAAGAGACAGACGGGGAAAGAGACAGCCCTGGAAAGAGACTTCCAGGCAAAGAGACTTCCGGGCAAAGAGACATCCGGGTAAAGAGACATCCGGGCAAAGAGACAGCCGGGCAAAGAGACAGACTGGGAAAGAGACAGACCAGGCAAAGAAACAGACCGGGCAAAGAGACAGCCCTGGAGAGAGACAGCCCTGGAAAGAGACAGACGGGAAAGAGGCAGACCAGGAAAGAGACAGACTTAGAAACAGACAGCCGGGCAAAAAGACAGCCGGGCAAAGAGACAGCCAGGCAAAGAGACAGCCGGGCAAAGAGACAGAGAGAGACAGACCGATACAGAGATTGAGACAGATAGACTGATGCAAATACAGACAGAGAGATAGAAACAGACAGACAAGGAAAGAGACAGACAGCGAGACAGACAGACAGCGACACACAGACAGAGACTGGGAGAGAGACAGAGAGACAGTTACTATCCCGGGCAACGCCCGGGTACTACAGCTAGTCTAATATATAAAGCTGAATGTGTGTGTGTGTGTGTGTGTGTGTTTATATGTATGTATGTCCGGGATTGTCATCTGCATCGTCACAGCTACAGCCACAAAATTTTGCACACTCACACGTCTGGACCCAGAGAGCATCATAGGCTATGTTGTGAGGTGAAATTTTAACCCTGCACGTTCCAATTTACCAATCAATTTTGCCCCTATCTACATAATGTGGAAAAAGTGAAACGAAAAGTGTATTCGCACTGTTGCATTTACAATCACGAAATTTTGCACAGACACCTCATGTGACCCAGGGAACATCGTAGACTATGTTTTGACAGGTAAATTTAACCCCGCGTTTTACAGTTACGCTCCAAAAAACATGCATCCATTAAAGTAAATGGAGCCTGAAACTACAGGTTATTAGTAGAAGCTGTGATTGGTTGCTATAGGAACAAAAGACATTCATAGTATAAGAAGCTTATATGTGAGGTAATAAGATGTCAGTGGGGAGACGGATAGAGAGAGACAGAGAGACAGACAGGAAAGAGACAGAGAGAGACAAACGGTGAAAGAGACAGACAGAGACAGACGGTGAAAGAGACAGGCAGAGACAGACCTGGAAAGAGACATGCAGACAGGGACAGAGACAGGCAGAAAGGGAAGGAGGAGACAGCCAGAGAGACAGACAAAGATAGATGGGGAAAGACACAGACCTTGATAGAGAAAGACGGGGAAAGAGACAGATAAATAGAGACAGACAAGGAAAGAGACAGACAGAGACAGGCAGACAGGGAAAGACACAGACAAAGAGACGGGGAGACAGACGGGGAAAGAGACAGACCAGGAAAGCGACAGACTGGGAAAGCGACAGACTGGGAAAGCGACAGACGGAGAAAGCAGAAAAACTAAAATGGGGAGACAAAAGGGCGCAATAGGGTCTTACCCGATATAACAAGTGATGTTAGGGAAGGAACAGTAACACTCACCTGGTGGGGTTGTGCCAGTCACAACTCCTTCAAAAGCATGTGAGTGTCCGCGTAGTTCAAGCAGCGGCCCCGTAAGCACAATATAAATATAATGGTAGACAGAGGAAAAACTGGTATATGCCGCGCTTAAAAACCACTGAGTTGGAAGTAATATAATATTTCTCTTTTATTCACAGCATTCCTATGCGTTTCAGAGACAAAAGACCGTCTCCTTCTTCAGGGAAAAAAAGAAATCGATTTCTTTTTTTCCCTGAAGAAAGAGACGGTCTTTTGTCTCTGAAACGCGTAGGAATGCTGTGAATAAAAGAGAAATATTATATTACTTCCAACTCAGTGGTTTTTAAGCGCGGTATATACCCGTTTTTCCTCTGTCTACCATTATATTTATATTATAGACGGAGAAAGCGACAGACGGGGAAAGCGACAGACGGGGAAAGCGACAGACGGGGAAAGCGACAGACGGGGAAAGCGACAGACGGGGAAAGCGACAGACGGGGAAAGCGACAGACGGGGAAAGCGTCAGACGGGGAAAGCGACAGACGGGGAAAGCGACAGACGGGGAAAGCGACAGACGGGGAAAGCGACAGACGGGGAAAGCGACAGACGGGGAAAGCGACAGACGGGGAAAGAGACAGACTGGGAAAGAGACAGACAAAGACAGATGGGGAAAGAGACAGACGGAGAAAGAGACAGACAAGGAAAGAGGCAGACCTGGAAAGAGACACCTGTAAAGAGACAGACAGGGAAAGAGGCAGACCTGGAAAGAGACACCTGAAAAGAAACAGACGGGGAAAGAGGCAGACCTGGAAAGAGACACCTGAATAGAGACAGACGGGGAAAGAGACAGACCTGGAAAGAGACAGACGGAGCACATTACTTGGCCAATTTAGTTAAATCTGTGTGGAATATCTGTGGTGTTGAAATATATGTTGTGAAATGCTTCTATTAGCTTAGTTTTTGCCTTTTAATAATTGCATTTCTATTTGTTTTGTGGTTTTTGTGTCCAGAATAAATTTTTGTTAATACATTCTATTTTGTTAACAGCAGTTATTAACCCGGGCGAGGCTGGGTAGTACAGCTAGTATCATCATATTTATGCAGATTTTTCAACTCCTAACTGTATAAACTTGAATGCTTATTGGATGAAGCATATCAAGTGATGTGTATTTGAGTAATAAGGGAGGGTGTGGCCTAAGGATATTAATTCTCTTTCCCAAGGATTGCAGAATTATTAGGCAGCTTGTAATTCTCAGGGAAAATGGTCCAAAAAGAGATTTAACCTTTTCACGACACATGATGTACTGGGTACCTCATGGATAGTGTCAGTTTAATGCCTGCCAGCTGCCGCTGGCAGCCGGCAGCGATCACTGCACATATCAGCCTCTTATCACAGCGCGATGTTATAGCAGGCCTCAGTAAGCATTCACTTACCCGGCCCCATCAGAAGTCACGTGATGTGATCACGAGGATCCAATGGTTGTCAATTAATTACCAATTAATCCGATCGGTAAACGGCGTAGCGGAAAAAAAATCCAATTACGTTTTTTGGTTGCTGTGAATTTTGCGCAAAATGCGATAACATGTGATCAAAATATAGCATCTGCGCAAATTGATACTGTTAAAAAACGTCAGTTCAAGACGCAAAAAATAAAGCATCACTGACCCATATATCGCGAAAAATGATAACACTACGGCTCATGAAACATGGCGCAAAAAGTGTGCCTTTCTTTGGGACAAACCTCTGAATTTTTTTTAACCCCTTAGATAAAAGTAAACCTATACATGTTTGGTGTCTATGAATTCGTACCAACCTGATGCATCACACTGAGACATCAGATATACCATATAGTGAACTCTGTGAATAAACTATCCCAAAAACAATCACGCAATCACACTTTTATTGCAAATTTTTTTTTAACTTGGAATTTTTTTGCCGTTTTCCCCGTACACTATATGGTAAAACCCATGGTTTCATTTAAAAGTAGAACTCGTCCCGCAAAAAATAAGCCCTTATATATAACAGAAAAATAAAACCGTTACGGCTCTCGGAAGAAGGGGAGCGAACCCCCCTCCCGGAAAAACGGAAAATCGCCTGGGGGTGAAGGGGTTAACTGACTCTGATAAGTAAAAAATTGTTACATCTTACAGAGGGATGCAGGACTCTTAAAATTGCTAAGGTATTGGGATGTAATCACAATAGCTTCAAAACGTTTGTTGCATATAGTCAACTAGGTCCAAAAAAAGTTGCTGAGAAAAAGACACACATTAAATGGGCTTTCCCATAAACAAAGTTCAATTTAATCAATATGTGACGCCCTGACAAATTCAGGTTGTCACAGGAGACTGCATCCATCTTCCAGATGCAGGATTCTCTCCTCCTTGGCCTCCCAACACAACCCCACACAGGTACATACACCAGCCACAAAAGCCTAGTCAACCCCCCCCCCGGGACAATAGGGACACACCAGTGGGCGGGGGCCAGGCAGATGGTGACGCCCACCTAGGGGTCCTGAGGTGTCAAGGGGAGGGAACAAGAGAGTTGAGTCAAAGAGAAAGAGGACAGTTAAGGTTGAACAGTGGAAGTGAGAGGAGTGAAGTTGTAGTCAGGGGTTGTAGCTCCCAGACTACCGGGCTACCTGAGCTGACTAGATGGCAGACGGCAGAGCAGGGCCACAGGCGACGGAGATCCGGTCGTGGGAGACCTTAAGTGGACCGGGGAAGGGTTGTAGCCTGCCATTGCCGACAGCGAGAATCCGGTCCAGAGGTCGTGCACAGTCGGGGTACCTGGACCCTAGGGCGAGGACAGCTGTAAGCACCTTTCCAATTAACCAGCAGGGGACAAGATTCTAAAGGTCCAGTCACACTAAGCAACTTACCAGCGATCCCAACAACGATAGGGATCGCTGGTAAGTTGCTAGGAGGTTGCTGGTGAGATGTCACACTGCGACGCTCCAGCGATCCCACCAGCAACCTGACCTGGCAGGGATCGCTGGAGCGTCGCTACACGAGTTGCTGGTGAACTCACCAGCAACCAGTGACCAGCCCCCAGCGCCGCGTGGAAGATGCTGCGCTTGGTAACTAAGGTAAATATCGGGAAACCAACCCGATATTTACCTTGGTTACCAGCTCACGCAGCTATATGTGCAGAGAGCAGGGAGCAGCGCACACTGAGCGCTGGCTCCCTGCTCTCCTAGTACAGCACACATGGGTTTAATTACCCGATGTGTGCTGCAGCTAAATGTGCACAGAGCAGGGAGCAGCGCACACTGAGCGCTGGCTCCTTGCTCTCCTAGCTACAGCACACATCGGGTTAATTAACCCGATGTGTCCTGCAGCTACATGTGCACAGAGCAGGAGCCGGCACTGACAGTGAGAGCGGCGGAGGCTGGTAACAAAGGTAAATATCGGGTAACCAAGGACAGGGCTTCTTGGTTACCCGATGTTTACATTGGTTACCAGCGTCTGCAGAAGCCGGCTCCCTGCTCACTGCACATTCAGTTGTTGCTCTCTCGCTGTCACACACAGCGATGTGTGCTTCACAGCGGAAGAGCAACAACAAAAAATGGTCCAGGACATTCAGCAACAACCAGCGACCTCACAGCAGGGGCCAGGTTGTTGCTGGATGTCGCACACAGCAACATCGCTAGCAACATCGCTGTTGCGTCACAAAAGTCGTGCCTCAGCAGCGATGTTGTTAGCGATGTTGCTTAGTGAGACGTGGCCTTTAGAAACTCGACTATCACTGAACAAGAGATACAAACAACAAAAAGTTGAAACGTTAAGGCTATGTGCGCACTGGGAAATAGAATTTTCTTGAGAAAATTCCGCATGCTCTCAAAGATTACCGCACCCGCGGTAAAAAACCGCGGGAAACCGCACCCGAAAACCGCATGCGGTTTGCCGCGGTTTGCTGCGGTTTTACCGCGGTATTATTCGCGGTATTGCCGCGGTTTTGCCGCTTGCGGGTTGGGATGTGCTTTATTGCATTCAATGCAATAAAGCACATTGAAAAAAAAAAAAAAAAAGTCATTTAATTCTGAGATAGTAGATAGACAGAAGAATAGATAGAGGGATAGATAGATAGACAGACAGAGGGATAGATAGATATATAGAGGACAGATCGCTGCATTTCCCACGGTCGGCAGCAAGTTCACATTACCAGCCGTGGGAAATGACCGGTAATTACCTCTGCTGTCTGCTGCTTTCATTCAGCGCTGTGTCTGTGACAGTCGCGGCTTGATGGAAGCAGCGCAGGACCTGTGGATTACGCCGGAGCTTTGGTGCGGGAGGGGTTAATAAAATGGTGAACGAGGCTTGTTTGTTTTATTTAAAATAAAGGATTTTTCGGTGTCTGTGTTTTTTTCACTTTACTTACGGGTTGATCATGTCAGCTGTCACATAGACGCTGCCATGATCAAGCCTGGAGTTAATGGCGGTGGTCCCCCATCATTAACCCCTTGTATTACCTTGCTGCCACTGCTACACGGTGGCAAGAAGAGCCGAGGACACACCGGTTCTGCCGCATAATGCATGCGACAGTCCCGGGGCAGCTGCGGCTGATATTCTCGGCTGCGGGAGGGGGAGTGAGGCGGGGGACATTAACCCTGCCCCTCTCCCTCCCCAGTCTGAGAATACCGGGCCGCCGCTGTGTGCTTACCTCGGCTGGAAGGTAAATATGCAGCGGAGCCCACGTTCTTTGTTTTCTATATTTCCGTTTTCTTTCTATGTGTGTTCTATGTGTCTGTGTTCTATATGTCTGTGTTCTATGTGTCTGTGAGGTGTGTGTGTCTGTGATCTTTGTGTGTTTACTCTCTGCTTTGCTTCCTCTTCCTGTAATGACATCACTTCCCTGCAAACCGCAGACAAGCGATGTACATTACCGGAGGTAAACCGCGAAATACCGCAGGGAATAACGCAGGAAAACGCAGTGAACCGCACAGAATTTGCTGCCTGCGTTATTCCCTGCGGGATTTCATGATTAACATTGGAGTCAATGAAATCCCGCAGCGATGTGCGGAAAAGAAGTGACATGCAATTGTTTTTGCTGCGGGAATCCCGCAGCAAAACATGCAGCTGTCAAATTCCGCCCAGTGCGCACAGGATTTTTTTTCTCCATAGGATTTGCTGGTGATTCACTGCAGAGATGTTATGAACATTTTCTGCAGCGAAACATGCAGCAAATCCGCGGAAAATCCGCAGCAAAATCCGGTAAGTGCGCACATAGCCTAAGACTGGGCCAAGAAATATCTGAAGACAGATTTTTCAAAGGTTTTTTGGACTGATCAGATGATAGTCACAGTTAACGAACCAGATGGATGGGACTGTGCCTGGATCAGTAACATGTACAGAGCTCCCATTTGACTCAGACACCATCAAGGTGGAGGTGGCATACAGCAATGGACTTGGGTTTTTTTAAGCTAAGCTGGATAGACCATTTTATGTTGAAGACTTAAAGACCATTTACACGCTGCGACATCGCTAACGATATATCGTCGGGGTCACGGTGTTTGTGATGCACATCCGGCGTCGTTAGCGACATCGCAGCGTGTGACAAGCTGGAGCAACCTAAAACGATCGCAAAAAAGACAAAAATCGTTTGTCTTGGAGAAGTCGTTTAATTACCAAATATCGTTGTCTGGACAGTAGCGATGTTGTTCCTCGTTCCTGCAGCAGCACACATCGCTATGTGTGACACTGAAGGAGTGACGAACATCTCCTTACCTCTGTCCACTGGCAATGAGGAAGGAAGGAGGTGGGCGGCATATTCCAGCCGCTCATCTCCGCCCCTCCTCTGCTAGTGGATGGCTGCCGTGTGACATCGCTGTGACGCCGTATGAACTGCCCCCTTAGAAAGGAGGCGGTTCACCGGCAACAGCGATGTCACAGGGAAGGCAAGTATGTGTGATGGGTGTAAGCGATGTTGTGCGCCCCGGGCAGCGATTTGCCCGTGACGCACAACCGACGGGGGCGCGTACGCTCGCTAGTGATATCGGTACCGATATCGCAGTGTGTAAAGTACCCATTACTCAAAATCAACTTCCAAACCTATTGCCAGTTTTAGAAGACACTTTCTTCAAGCAGAGATATAGGACAAATTCTGCATTTTTTAAGGAAACCATGATTTTTATCCGACACAATACTCCATCACATTCATCAAAGTATTCCACTGCAAATTTTACATTTTTCATTTAGTTGTTTACTAAATCTGCACGCTATAAGTTGCCTAATAATTCTTCACACATACCTATTCTCCTAAGAAAGACTAATATCTCACTTTTACTTTCTTAAATATTCAGGTGTGTTAACCTTTAGGATTCATTGTACTTGTTCAATAATAAAAATTATCATCATTTGTACAAACTGCCTAATAATTGTTTACACAGTACAGTTTTGATAGATCACTTATCTGTAGTAGCACTCTCACATTTTGTGACCTAAATTATAAAATCTGTTAATTCAATATTCGTTGTGCTCTTCGTTGAGCACTTTGTCAAGGCTTACGTCTAAATCCTCGAAAAACGGGATTAAGGCAAATGTATGCAGTATATTGGGGCAAACAAAGAAATTTAAGACCATGTTTGAACTATATTTCAACAGTGTCCATATGTTTAGGTGGTCATAAAATTCTAGTCTATCATGCTATTGTGTCCACCTAAAAAAAAAAAAAAAAAAAAAAAGACACAACCGGATTGGAGGCCAAATGCAGAGCAAAGTGCCAAAACAACTCCACTAGCGGTTTCATCTGATCTGAATCCATTTTTTTCAGGGTTTTAGACAGAAACCTCGATGTAAGTGCTAAAAGTTAATGCGAACTAGGCTGTATTGCAAGAATATGCTAGAATTGTATTTCATTGCTTTTTCATGTATTTCATTGCTACAGTAAATACTGGATCTTTTAGCTTGGTGGGTGACAGTGTTTCAGCAGACGTTGTTAGGTTGTAATATAAATACTGTACAGTGGAGCCTTGGATTAAGAGTAACTTGGTTTGAGAGCGTTTTGCAAAACAAGCAAAGCTTTTTAAATTGTAACTTGGTTTAAGAGCAATGCTTTGCAATAAGAGCAAATCCTCACCGTGCACACTTCCAGTTCTGTACTTTCACCACGCTCTCACCTGCTCTGTACGTAATTTTCTGTACATATGTACTGTATACAGTATACCATTGTACAGTACAGTATATACTATATAGCATGTCTATCAATTTGCATTTGTGGATACAGTATTGTACTTTGTTTCTGCTAACCAGTACAGCACATTGCTTGTACTGTAATCTGCCTATGCAGTATTCCTACCTCACATTTGGCTTAGGGTACTTTCACACTTGCGTTGAACGGTATCTGTTGCATTGCGTTGTGTAACGGATGCAACGGATGTGTTGCATATAGTGGCACAACGGATGCTGCAAAACAACGCAATTCGTTTTGATTTTTTTTTTATTTTTTTTACAGTTTTACCAGCGGCAGACTATTGTAAACGATCAGATGATCGCTCCCAGTAGCCGGCCGCCGGGTGATCAGCTGATCGCTCCCAGTAGCCGGCCGCCGGGTGATCAGCTGATCGCTCCCTGCAGCCGGCCGCCGGGTGATCAGCTGATCGCTCCCTGCAGCCGGCCGCCGGGTGATCAGCTGAGCGCTGTCACTTGCCGGCGCCCGGGCATGCCGGCGGGCGGGCGCTCAGCTGAGCGCTGTAACCTGCCGGCGGCCGGGCATGCCGGTGGCCGGTCGCTCAGCTGAGCGCTGTCGCTTGCCGACGGCCGGGCGCTCAGCTGAACGTTCGGCCACCGCGAGCCAAAATAAAGTTTGATTTAAAAAAAAAAAAAAAAAAAAAAAGAGCATGCGCAGTGGAATCCAGAGGATTCCGCTGCTCAAAATAACGTTACATGCTGTGTTCCTCCCGCTGGGCGGAAGCAACGCAGGTCCTTTTGGTACAATCCGTCACCCATACAAGTCTATGGGAAACAGCGGAATCCGTTAACGGATTCCGCTGTTTTCCAAAAGGGCGGATTGTAACGGAAGGAAATAAACGCAAGTACCCTTAGTTGTGCCCTTATTTTGAGGAGAATAGACTTGAGGTGTGTCTTTTTGTGTATTTTATCAGAAAAAGGTTGTCATATTTATACATAATTTTTTTTCTCTATATAGTTTACCTCCGCACACCAACAATTTCATTGTAAGCTAAAGTGCAGTTTAATTTGTTTTGTTTTTTACTTTACAGTATTTTGTATTAGTGTACTGTAATAATTTTATATGAATACAGATAAAAAAATTGTTTAAAAGAACTGAGAGTCCTCAGTGGTTAATACCTTTTAATGGCTAACTGAAAAGATAGTAATAATAGCAAGCTTTCGAGACTATGCAGGTCTCTTTTTCAGGCTCAATATAACACAAAATCTGAAGCGTCACATATTTATACACAACAGGACATAGAATGGGGCAGTAAATAAAACAAGTTATGGGAAGCAGAACTATCACTATGGCAAGAGAACAAACTGTTGTGGCCATAAATATTGCTGCAGTTCATAGATCAGCAGTGTGAAAGTTTTATTGTCCTCTGATTAGGGTCTGGTCCAGAGCTGGTATGCCGGGTCAAGAGGGACCCGGTTGTTTTCTTCTTTGGTTTTATAATGTAGGAGATGGTTTCTTGATATTCTGGTGGCTCTTGAAATTTGGTTTTCAATTGTTCTTGGGTGGTAGCCTTGATTCAGAAAGGTCTTTCTGAGGCCCTCAAGGTGATTGTCTCTATCTGTATGAATACAGTACATTATTTTGTATTACTATAAAAATACATTAAATATTTTTGGGTTGTGGAATGAATTGTCTGCGTTTCAATTATTTCCCATCTGCAAATTTGCTTTGATGTAAGAGTAACTTGGTTTAAGAGCACACTCCCGGAACAAATTATGCTTGTAATCCAAGGTTCCACTGTGTACAGTATAGTAGAGCAAATAAATAATCTATTGATGTTTCTTCCAGGTTAATTATATGTTTTTCATTGTCAAGGGGCAGACCACCATCTATGAACAGCAGAAATACTAGATTAATATACATTTTACAACTTGTCAAATATGGAATGACAGTTATAACTAACTGCTAATTCATTGGTGGAAAACAATAAAAGCTAAAAGTCCTAATATTTGATGGTTATAAAGGTCAGATGTAACAGACACCATGAAATAGAATAAGGATTGCTACACTGCAGAGAGATCAGGAGTTTGACGCCTGAGAAAATAGACAGGGACTTCACAGTTAGGGAATCTCCACTTCAGGGAAATCACCTAAATTGTGTTGCAATACTATATATTGTAAAAAAAAATGTATTGACATATCTATTGTAAGTTCATGATTAGTGTAAATGCCTTTGTATTTCACATAAGCACGGATCTGGGAAAGGTGCATAACACAAAACTTCAACAGCTACATACAAGACAATAACAATAAGCAAATTATGGTCAGGTTCAATAAGTTTCATCTCGGCTCAGCTATTCTTTGTCTAGCCCTAACTTTTCTACCACTTGGTGCTTCATACATTCTTTTCGACGAAAATAAAACTTCAGACTGACCTAGGGCTTCATATGTTGTAATTAATTAGGAATGTGGTCCAGTGTCCATGTGTACCAGGATCCTTAACTGTGAAAGTGCAAATAGAGTGGAAGGACCACTAACAAACTTAACCTTTCCTAATACCTTTTGCCTGATTAGAAGCAGGTTTGATTCCAGCTTTTCTGCCCCAAGAGATGATCATTTCGACTGCGCACCTTCCCGAAGTGCAATATAAACCTGCAGTGAATAAATGCAGTCCAGTCATTGGTTTTCAGTTCTGATTTTAAGGTATTAGTTCTCAGGGAAAAGTCACCTTGATTCTCCAGATCAATGCGATGTAAAGTTTACAAAACCTTCATAAATGTTATTTTTTTTGTTAGGAAAAAACAAAAAAATTTGGTTTGTGATGCCATTTTTGAAGACCTCCAAGATATTCATTATTCTGTCCATTGAGGTACATGAGGGTTTATTTTTTTGTGTGGTGAGCTGGCATTTTTATTGATACTAATTTGGGGTATATGCAACATTTTGATCCCTTTTTGCTGCATTTTTTTAGGGAGGTAAGGTAACCAAAAAAAGTAGTTCTGAATTATTTTTTTTTTCTTCTCACCATCTGGATTAATTAATTTATAGAATTTTGATAGACCAAAAATGTATGGATGTGGCCATACCAAATGTTTTATATTTTTTAATTTCTATATTATTTACAATTGAATATATCACCACAACCACCATCACTACTTGAGCACATGACCAGAACTACCATATCAATTCATGAATAAATCTCCAGTCATGCCAAAAGTGATAGAACAATGATCTCTGTAGTGAACAGTGATCTCTGCAGACTACTATCTTCTTTGATCCCTTGCAGCTCATCCCAAAAGTGCCCTTAAAATTCCCAGTGTCATTCTAATGTTCCTAGATAAAAAAATATCTGCCCAATGCTGAATAGATAATTGCCCCTCACTATGCTCCCTTGCACAAAATTTGACATCCATAATGCCCCTATGGTACCTGGACCCCATACTGTTATCTCCTATAAACTATTGCCTTCATACTGTCCCCCTTATGAACTATAACCACTACACTGTCTTCTCATGAACTATGTCCTCTACACTGTCCTCCCTTAAAGGGAATCTGTCACCAGGTTTTTTGCTACCCCATCTGAGAGCAGCATAATGTAGAGATAGAGATCCTGATTCCAGCGGTGTCACTTACTGAACTGATAGCGGTCATTGTTAAAAAATCAATATTTTCTCTCCTGCAGATCTAGTGGTTATACAGAGAGCAGGGTAAAAATGGGGGTGCATCTTATAATCCGGATATAGTTTACCGAAGCGATGGTTGTGGAGCGGGGTCACAGGAGGCAGAGTCGGAGATACTGAGGGCTCGGAGGAGGGGGTGTCACTGCAGTGGAGTGGCTTAGGAGGGTCACGGGACAGAGGGTCGGCGATGCAGTGGGTGTCATTGATCTGACAGCGGGCTGCGAGCTCCATTGAATTGCCCGCAGTTCACGCGATGGACTTCAAGAAAATTCAATCTCGTCAACCGTGGGTGATTCAATGGAGCTCTCAGTCCACCAGCAGATCATGCTGCTGCAACACCTCCGAGCCCGCAGTATTGCTGACCCTCCATCCACTGACCCTCCTGAGCCATGCCACTTCCCCCTACGAGTCCGCACCCTGCCTCCTGTGACCTTCCTGAGCCACTCCACCACTGCCGCTCCCCCTGGTCAGATATTATAAGATGCACTAGGATTATAAGATGGACCCTCATTTTAACATTAAAACATTTTTTATCCTGTTTTCCTCCTCTAAATTTGGAGAGCGTCTTATAATCCAGCGCGTCTTATAAAATGAAAAATACCATAAGTTGTTGATGAATCCATTTTTGATTGGATAAGGGGTTTAATGTAAGCTCTCTGGAAAATTATCAAAGCCATATGTGTGTAAGTACTAGTAGGAATGAACTTCCTTTAAGTTAATGTAGCTTTCAATAAATCTTCAATTTCGTGTTCTGGCATGACCTCCTTCCACTTATAAGGACTCCGTGTCCTTCCCTCCCAAGACTAAAAATATCAGCCAGCAGCTGCCCGGAATTGCCACATTCATTAGATGCGACAGTCCCGGGACTCTACCCGGCTCATCCCGATTGCCGTGATGCGGTGGCAATCGGGGTAATAAGGAGTTAATGGCAGCAGCCCATAGCTGCCACTAAGTCCAAGATGAGTAATGGCAGCGTCTATGACACGCCATCACTAAACTGTAGTGACAGTAAATAAACACACACACTGAAAAATCCTTTATTTGATAAAAAAACACAAAAAATCCCCCTCTTTCACCACTTTATTAAAATCCCCAAATACCCCTCCAGGTCCGACATAATCCACACAAGGTCCCACGATGCTTGCACACTGATCCAGCAACGTCTGAGAGCTAGTACTTAATGCAGCCTCATTCCGTGAACGAGGCTGCAGGGGTAACTCCAGGACATTTCTCATGGTCAGTGATGTCAACACATTACAGCTCGCGAGAACTTCAGGGCCTCACAAGCGGTAATAGAGTGACATCACCGACCGGCAGCAGTGACCCTGCGAGAACTCAGACCCAAGGTCCCGCAGGGTCACTGCTGTATCATAAATACTGTTGCGGGGGGAAACACATACATCAGAAATAAAAGCTGTAATATCTATCAACTTATTCATCATCTATCTATCTATCTAACTATTCATCATCTATTTATCTATCTATCCATCATCTATCTATCCCTCTATCTATCTATTTATCCCTCTTTTTTCTTTCTATCTATCTATCCATTATCTATCTCACCATCCATCTATCCATCCATCCATCTACAGTCATATGAAAAAGTTTGGGCACCCCTATTAATGTTAACCTTTTTTCTTCATAACAATTTGGGTTTTTGCAACAGCTATTTCAGTTTCATATATCTAATAACTGATGGACTCCGTAATATTTCTGGATTGAAATGAGGTTTATTGTACTAACAGAAAATGTGCAATCCGCATGTAAACAAAATTTGACCGGTGCAAAAGTATGGGCACCTCAACATAAAAGTGACATTAATATTTTGTAGATCCTCCTTTTGCAAAAATAACAGCCTCTAGTCGCTTCCTGTAGCTTTTAATGAGTTCCTGGATCCTGGATGAAGGTATATTTGACCATTCCTGTTTACAAAACAATTCCAGTTAAGTTTGATGGTCGCCGAGCATGGACAGCACGCTTCAAATCATCCCACAGATTTTCAATGATATTCAGGTCTGGGGACTGGGATGGCCATTCCAGAACATTGTAATTGTTCCTCTGCATGAATGCCTAAGTAGATTTGGAGTGGTGTTTTGGATCATTGTTTTGCTGAAATATCCATCCCCTGCATAACTTCAACTTCGTCACTGATTCTTGCACATTATTGTCAAGAATCTGCTGATACTGAGTTGAAACCATGCGACCCTCAACTTTAACAAGATTCCCGGTGCCAGCATTGGCCACACAGCCCCAAAGCATGATGGAACCTCCACCAAATTTTACTGTGGGTAGCAAGTACTTTTCTTGGAATCCCGTGTTTTTTTGCCTCCATGCATTTGTTTCATCAGTCCACATGACCTTCTTCCAAAATGTAACTGGCTTGTCCAAATGTGCTTTTGCATACCTCAGGCGACTCTGTTTGTGGCATGCTTGCAGAAACGGCTTCTTTCGCATCACTCTCCCATACAGCTTCTCCTTGTGCAAAGTGCACTGTATTGTTGACCGATGCACATTGACACCATCTGCAGCAAGATGATGCTGCAGGTCTTTGGAGGTGGTCTGTGGATTGTCCTTGACTGTTCTCACCATTCTTCTTCTCTACCTTTCTGATATTTTTCTTGGCCTGCCACGTCTGGGCGTAACAAGAACTGTACCTGTGTTATTCCATTTCCTTACTATGTTCCTCACAGTGGAAACTGACAGTTTAAATCTCTGAGACAACTTTTTGTATCCTTCCCCTGAACAACTATGTTGAATAATCTTTGTTTTCAGATCATTTGAGAGTTGTTTTGAGGAGCCCACGATGCCACACTTCATAGACTTTAGTAAGTCAGTAAAAAGTAGTTAGGAGTGTTCAAATCAAGAAATTGATAAGGGTGCCCATACTTTTGCACCAGTCAAATTTTGTCAAATAACCTAATTTCAATCCAGAAATATTACTGAGTCCATCAGTTATTAGATATATGAACCTGAAATAGCTGTTGCAAAAACCCAAATTGTTATAAAGAAAAAAGGTTAACATTAATAGGGGTGCCCAAACTTTTTCATATGACTGTATCTATCCATTATCTATATATCCCTCTATCTATCTATTCCTCTATCTATCCATTATCTATATAGCTATCATCCATTATCTATCTATCTATCCATCCATTATCTATCCATTATCTAACTATCTATTAACCTATCTATCTATGTATCAACCTATCTATCTATCTATCTATCTATCTATCTATCTATCCATCCATCCATTATCTACCTATATATCAACCTATCTATCTATCTATCTCTCTATCCATCAATCAAATCAAATCAAATCAAATAGGCTTTATTGGCAGGACCAAAAAACTATTAGCATTGTCAAAGCAAAAAAAGAAGTGTGACAAGGGAGTGGGTTAGGGTTGTGGGGATGGGGTGTTGGGGCCACAATTTGGGGAATGATGGTCCATTTGGAGGTCTTTAGTACCCCTCATCTATGTGATGACATATTGGGCGGCGATCTCCATCATTGATTCTTCTTCCCCCAGTAGGATGCGGAGTTTCCTCTCCTCGTCCATGAATGGAAAGTCCGGGATATGAGCAGTAAGTATCTGGAAGTGGGAGACCCTCACTGCTGAGTATTTGTCACAGTGCAGCAGGAAGTGCGCCTCGTCCTCCAGGGCCACCTGCTGGCAGGGCTGGCACAGTCTGTTCTCCTGCAGCTTGTATGTCTGTCGGTGCCGCCCTGTTTCCACCTCTAAATCAAAAAGAAGCTCTGTTATGTTTCAATAAAACTATATTCAGCACCATCCAAGTTCTTTTTCTTGAATTCTTTTTATGGTGTGCCGGAGCTTCTTTTTGATTTATTGGACATATATCTCCAGAGCACCCGACTATATAATTCAGCCAGGCTTACTCTATTACTGTTTCCACCTCTAGGCTGTGGGCACTCAGTCTGTACAGGCTCAGGGTCTGCATGTCTTTGGGGTGGCGTAACCTTTCCAGATATGGGGCCAGAGTGCAGTCGCTCTGCAGTGACCGGTAGATGGTGAGTTTCTGGGAGTTCTCTAATTCACTCTTCCAATCCTCGATGTATTGCAGGGGTCTCAAACTCGTCAGAGTAAGTGGGCCGCACATAAAAAAAATTTAGGGCAGAGGGCCGCATTCCTTTCAAATTTAATACAATACAATATAATTGTTAATCAAATATTTCAACTATTATAACAATGCTACATTAGTATGCGCTGAGAATCAAAAATACCATGAAGCGAAACGTCATTCTTTTTAATATTATTTATTTGTCAAAGAGAGTGGGCATCGGTGACTGGCATCAGCATCAAAATGTGTAAGCAGATTCCAGGTTATTCCAACAGCCAAGCACAGACCCTCATTCTCTGTCACAGCATCCGTGAGTGGCTGTTGGGTCTGTCACACATAGTAGTGTAAAAAGAAATACATACAAAAAAATGACATAGCGCTCCGCAGTATTTTTGATTCTCAGCGCAGATAAAGCGGACAGCTACGGGCTGCCACCCCCAGCTGCCTGGCTTTACCCTAGCTGGCAATCAAAATACAGGGAAGCCCAATTGATTTTTAATTAAATAATGAAAAAAAAATGTGTGGGCTTCCAACATATTTTGATCACCAGCCAGGTAAAACCGGACAGCTGAGGGCTGGGATTCTCAGCGTGGTAAGGCCCAAACATTTTGGGCCCCCCACGCTGAAAATCGCAGCCCACAACCGCCCCTGGAAATGGCGCATTCATCACAGCACCATTTCCAGGTGCTTTACCTGGCTCTTCCAGCGTCCCTGTTGGCAGTGGCACGCTGGGTAATAATGGGGTTAATACCAGCTTTGTATTCTCAGCTGGTAGTAAACCCGAAATTCATGGCGTCATGTCAAATTAGATGTGACCACCATGAATTTCTAGTAAACAGTAAAAAAACACAACACAGAGAAAAATATTTTTATTAGAAATTAAACAAAAAACACCGGTGCATCATTATTCTCCCACCTGTGCCTGCGCGGTGACGTCACTCCCGTGCGACTGCTGTGCTGAGTGCACAGAGCGCAGGACGGGAGGACACCGACCGCAGCATCGGGAGAACGAGGAGAGGGGAGAATGAGCAGCGTTGGAAGAGGAAAGCGGTGAGGACAGCAGCGGCTGGGGCACGAGGAGAGAGGTGAGGACAGCAGCGGGGGAAGGAAGAGAGAGGGTGAGTACTTGTTTTGTTTGTTTTTTGTTTTAAAATAAATTAGTGAGTACACGGTGGCTAGAGGCTTGGGAAGGCTGCATTATACATGGAGGTCTGGGGAGGCTGCATTATTATACATGGAGGCCTGGAGAGGCTGCATTATACATGGAGGCCTGGAGAGGTTGCATTATACATGGAGGTCTTGGGAGGCTGCATTATTATACATAGAGGCCTGGAGAGGCTGCATTATACATGGACGTCTGGGGAGGCTGCATTATACATGGAGGCCTGGAGAGGCTGCATTATACGTGGAGGTCTGGGGAGGCTGCATTATTATACATGGAGGCCTGGAAAGGCTGCATTATACATGGAGGCCTAGGGAGGCTGCATTATTATACATAGAGGCTGCATTATACATGGAGATCTGGGAAGGCTGCATTATTATACATGGAGGCCTGGAGAGGCTGCATTATACATGGAGATCTGGGGAGGCTGCATCATTACACATGGAGGCCTGGAGAGGCTGCATTATACATGGAGGTCTGGGGAGGCTGCATTATTATACATGGAGGCCTGGAAAGGCTGCATTATAGATGGAGGTCTGGGGAGGCTGCATTATTATACATGGAGGCCTGGAGAGGCTGAATTATACATGGAGGTCTGGGGAGGCTGCATTATTATGCATGGAGGCCTGGAGAGGCTGCATTATACATGGAGGTCTGGGGAGGCTGCATTATTATACATGAAGGCCTGGAGAGGCTGCATTATACATGGAGGCCCGGGGAGGCTGGCTGCTATATTCTACATGGAGGCCTGGAGAGGCTGACTGCTGTATTAAACATGGAGGCCTGGTGAGGCTGGCTGCTATATTATACATAGAGGCCTGGAGAGGCTGCATTATACATGGAGGCCTAGAGAGGCTGGCTGCTATATTATACATGGAGTCCTGGAGAGACTGGCTGTATTATACATGGAGGCCTGGAGAGACGGCATTATACATGGAGGCCTGGGGAGGCTGGCTGCTATATTATACATGGAGGTCTGGGGAGGCTGGATGCTATATTGCACATGGAGGCCTGGAGAGGATGGCTGCTATATTAAACATAGAGGCCTGGAGAGGCTGGCTGCTATAGTATAAATGGAGGCCTGGAGAGGCTGCTATATACGTGGAGGCCTTGGGAGGCTGCATTATACATGGAGGCCTGGGGAGACTGGCTGCTATATTATACATGGAGGCCTAGACAGGCTGGCTGCTATATTATACATGGAGGCCTGGAGAGGCTGGCTGGTATATTATAAATGGAAGCCTGGGGAGGCTGCATTATACATGGAGGCCTGGGGAGGCTGGCTGCTATGTTATACATGGAGGCCTAGACAGGCTGGCTGCTATATTATACATGGAGGCCTGGAGAGGCTGGCTGCTATATTATAAATGGAGGCCTGGGGAGGCTGCATTATACATGGAGGCCTGGAGAGGCTGGCTGCTATGTTATACATGGAGGCCTGGAAAGGCTGGCTGCTATATTATACCTGGAGGCCTGGAGAGGCTGGCTGCTATATTATACATGGCATGGAGGCGGCTTGGAGAGGCTGGCTGCTACATTATACATGGGGGCCAGGAGAGGCTGGCTGCTATATTATACATGGAGGCCTGGGGAGGCTGGCTGTATTACTATACATGGAGGCCTGGGGAAGCTGGATGCATTATTATACATGAACAACTGGCGAGGCTGGCTGCATTAATATAGATGGAGGTCTGGGGAGGCTGGCTGTATTATTATACATGGAGGTCTAGGGAGGCTGGCTGCATTATTATACATTGAGGCCTGGGGAGGCGAGCTGCATTATTATACATGGAGGACTGGAGAGGCTGGCTGCATTATTATACAGGGAGGCCTGGAGAGGCTGGCTGCTATTTTATACATGGACGCCTGGGGAGGCTGGCTGTATTATTATACATGGAGGACTGGGGAGGCTGGCTGCATTATTATAGATGGAGCTCTGGAGAGGCTGGCTGCTACATTATACATGGAGGCCTGGAGAGGCTGGCTGCATTTTTATACATGGAGGACGGGGGAGGTTGGCTGCATTATTATATACGGAGATCTGGGGGGGCTGCATAATACAAAATGAAGGACACCTTATACATTGAATATAGGGGTGCATTATGCATGGAGGAGTATGGGGCTGCATAATACAATATGAAGTTTTATGGGGTTACGTTATAATACATATAGGACTATGGGGGCTACATTATAATATATGGAGGACTATGGAGGCTACCTTATACATGGACTATGGGGGTGCATTATAAAACATTGGGGACTATGTGGTGCAGTATAATATATGAAGTACTATGGGGTGAATTATAATATATGGAGAACTATGAGAAATTCATTATAATAATTGGAGGGCTATGAGGGCCACTTTATACATGGAGGACTATAGGGCTGCATTATAATATATGGAGGACTATGTGGTGAAGTATAATATATGGAGAACTATGGGGTGAATTATAATACATGGAGAACTATGAGAAATTCATGATAATAACTGAAGGGCTACTTTATACATGGAGGATTATGGGGGTGCATTATAATATATGGAGGACTATGTGGTGCAGTATTATATATTGAGTACTATGGGGTGAATTATAATGCACGGAGAACTATGGGAAATGCATTATAATACATGGAGGACTGTGGAAGTGTATTCTAATATATGAAGGGTTATGTGGGACTGTTTATACTATTTGGAAGGCAATTTTGGGGCCATTATTGTATTTGGAGAACTATATACAAGGGGGGACAAAGATACAAGCAGGGGATGGGAATGTTTTGTGCTGAGGGAAAAAGGCTTTTTCCCTCAGCACCCAGCTTTCCCATGCTCTGCTATACATCTTCTCTCAGCACTGTGAGACTGTGACCGGGGTTATCTATGACGGCCGGTATGTCTCGCCCCGGTTGTGCTCACTCCATGATAGAAAGTAGATCCACTCTAGGGTTAATGCTGTTTCCCTACAGGCTTAAGGAAGGGTTAAAAGGAAACAGTAACGAGGGCAGGTGTGCCGGGTGTGAGGGAGTGAACACAACTCCCTGAGTCTCTGCTGGAGAAGCACATGTATTTTTGTTATGGACTTTTGTTTGGACATTAAAACCGTGTGCTGTGAACCTTAATGCCTGGATCCCGTGTCTTCTGCTGCACAGCCGACCGTGCTACCTCACATATGGTGGAGAATGTGGGCATGACAGCCGGTGAGGTGTAGCATCCATCCCTGGTGACCCAGCTGCGCATGTCCTGGATTCGAGCGGCTATACTACAGCCCAAACCCGGCGACGCCATGGAGGACATACTAAAGCATTTGGCTCAGGCTAATGCACAGCAGCAACAGACCAATGCACACCTGCTCCAATCCTTGCAAGTGCAGGAAAAAAAACTCCAAGAACAGATGGATCAAGCCAATGCACGTCAGCAGCAAGCCTTGCAATTGCAGGAAAAAAGGCACCAAGAACAGATGGTTCTCCTGGCCAAGTCGATCCGTGCCGGACCGGCAGCAACAACTCCGGGACCGGGTGACGACGGCAGCGTCCGGAAAGCGGTGAGACAAGCGTTGCAAAAGATGACCCCGGGTGATGATGTGGAAGCGTTCCTGGCGGTGCTTGAGCGGGTGGCCGAGCGGGAAAAGTTGCCGACCCCGCAGTGGGCTGAGGTATTGTCGCCCTATCTGACGGGGGAACCCCAAAAAGCGTACCTGGACCTCTGTACCGAGGACGCCATTGACTATGTGACCCTGAAAGCCGAAATACTGGCTCGGTTGGGGTTGAATACCTATGTACGGGCTCAGCGGGTAAATCAGTGGTTCTATGAGGAAGCCAAACCCGTACGCTCCCAGGCCTATGACTTGTTGCATCTTGTAAAAAAGTGGTTGCAGCCTGACACTCTGAGCCCGGTGCAAATGGTGGAAAGGGTAGTAGTGGATCGTTTTGTGCGCACTTTACCCGTCACCGTTCAACGGTGGGTCGGACAGGGTGACCCGAGTACCCTGGACCAATTAGTGTCCCTGGTAGAGCGGCATGTGGCTACGCAGGACTTGATACGGGACACTGAGACTTTGCGTACCGCCCGTCGGTCCGGCCCCTCCAAGCCTAGGGCCAAGGACCCACCGCTGACAACGGTGCAGGAGTCCCCTACCGTCCCGTCTGAGGCCGCGGCCGCCATTCCTGAGGTCCGGAAGGTTCTGTACCCTAAACGACAACCCGTCAAGGGGGTTTCCGTCCCCATTAGATGTTGGCGGTGCCAGCGGGTGGGACATATGGAAGCCCAGTGTCCACTCACCACGGAGCCCATGGATTGTGGGGTTACCCGGCGGGGTTCAATGTATGCTCAGGTGGTGTGTACCGCTGACCTGGTCCCCCCAGAGACGGAGCCCCACTTGTGCCAAATACAGGTGAATGGATGTCCGGTTACAGGATTGTTGGATTCCGGAAGCTTAGTGACCCTTGTGCGATCCACCTTGAGGGCTAAAGTAAAGGCCACAGGACGCACTGTGGGGGTGGTTTGCATACATGGGGACCGCCGCGATTATCCCACGGGGATTGTCACCATCACAGCACCTTGCGGTCAGGTGCAACATCAGGTGGGACTTCTTAACACTCTTCCTTATGACGTGATCCTAGGAAGGGATCTGCCCTATTTTTGGACTTTATGGAGGGGACCCCCTAAGTCCCCTCAGATATTGGTCGGTCCGGGACCTGAGCCCTACAATCCTGAATCCGGGACACCTGCCGTAGGGGTCACCATGATAGGGACAGAGTGTGAACCCGATAGGTCGCCCCTAGAGGTATTGGCAGGAGAGGCTGAGACGGTCGAGCCCATCCCGGAGTTGGAGGCGTCCCCGGATACGTTTGGGACAGCCCAACTCCAGGACCCTACGTTAATACATGCCCGGAGTCGGGTGACAGTGGTTGACGGGGTGGCACAGCTGCCCGGTGCCCAGGTAAGGTACCCCCATTTCGCTCTTAAGCAGGATTTACTCTACCGGGTAGATGAAATACGGGGTGTGGGGGTAGAACAGTTGGTGGTGCCCCAGCCGCATCGCCGGCGGGTCCTCGACTTGGCTCATAAACACCTGATGAGTGGCCACCTAGGGGTCAAGAAAACGCAGGAGCGAATATTGCAAAGGTTCTATTGGCCCGGGGTCTTTGGGGAGGTAAAATGGTTCTGCGAAACCTGCCCGGAGTGTCAGCTTACCGCACCCCTGGCCCATTTTCGCAGTCCGTTGGTACCGTTACCCATTATAGAAGTCCCTTTTGAACGGATAGGGATGGATCTAGTGGGGCCCCTCGTAAAGTCCGCTCGAGGGCACCAACACATCCTAGTGATCGTTGACTATGCCACCCGGTATCCCGAGGCGATACCTCTCAGACATACTGCAGCAAAGCTTATAGCTCGGGAGTTGTTTGCTGTGTTCTGCCGGGTGGGATTGCCCAAGGAGATCCTTACGGATCAGGGGACCCCATTCATGTCTAAAGTGACCAAAGAGCTATGCCGGCTACTCCAGATCAAGCAGTTGCGTACGTCTGTGTATCATCCTCAAACGGACGGTTTAGTCGAGCGTTTCAATAAAACCCTGAAAACCATGCTAAGGAGGGTGATTTCAAAAGACGGGAAAGACTGGGATATGATGCTTCCCTATTTGATGTTTGCCATACGAGAGGTGCCACAGGCATCCACGGGGTTTTCGCCTTTTGAATTGTTATACGGGCGACATCCCCGGGGATTGTTGGACCTGGCAAAGGAAACATGGGAACAAGAGCCCACCCCCCATAAAAGTGTGATTGAACACATTTTGGGTATGCAGAACCGCATAAGCGCGGTCATGCCAATTGTGAAGGAGCATTTACAGGAGGCTCAGGCCGCGCAAAGCGGCCGCTACAATAGACAAGCCACCGTGCGGACCTTTAAACCCGGGGATCGGGTGTTGGTATTAATCCCCACGGCGGAGAGTAAATTCCTGGCTCAGTGGCAAGGCCCCTACGAGATAAAGGAAAGAGTCGGGGTGGTTAACTATAAAGTATTGCAGCCCGGTAGGCGGAAACCTGAACAAATATACCATGTCAACCTATTAAAACCTTGGCAGGAACGGGAAAGCCTGATGGCTGTTTTTTCCCCACCTCCCTCCTCTTCGGGTCATTCACATCCGGCTCCAGCGACCTCCGGAGAGGACGAACCGGAAGTAAGGATTGGAGAAGCCCTCACCAAGCAACAGAGGCGAGAGGCCAGACGGTTGGTTCAGCAGAACCCCGATGTCTTCTCCGAGCTGCCCGGTAGGACCAGTCTGATCCGACATGATATTGTCACCGAGCCCCACCTGAAGGTACGCCTGAAGTCATACCGGGTACCGGAGGCTCGACGACAAGCCATATCGGAGGAAGTAAAGACAATGTTACGCCTGGGGGTCATCGAAAAATCCCGGAGTGAATGGGTTAGTCCGATTGTCCTAATACCAAAACCCGATGGCTCCTTAAGGTTCTGCAATGACTTTAGGAGATTGAACGAAATATCCAAGTTCGATCTCGACCCCATGCCCCGGGTGGATGAGCTGATTGATAGGCTGGGACAGGCGCGATATTTCACCACGCTCGACCTGACCAAGGGGTACTGGCAGGTGCCACTAATAGAGTCCGCCAAGGAGAAAACCGCTTTTGTTACGCCGGAGGGTCTCTTCCACTATGTTGTCTTGCCTTTTGGGTTACATGGCGCTCCGGCCACGTTCCAGAGGTTGATGGACTTAGTGCTGGAACCCCACCAGGCGTATGCATCAGCGTACCTGGATGACATCATTATTTACAGCTCCGATTGGCAGACCCACTTGGAACAGGTACAAACGGTGGTAGACGCGCTTCGAACAGCCGGATTGACAGCCAATCCCAAGAAATGTGCATTGGGACTTACGGAAGCCCGCTACTTGGGCTACGTGATAGGCCAAGGAGTGATTAAGCCCCAAATTAACAAGGTTGAGGCGATCCAGAAGTGGCCTAGACCCCTGACCACGAAGCAGGTTAGGGCCTTCCTGGGTATCGTGGGGTACTACAGGAGGTTTGTAAAGGATTTTGCGGGACTATCGGCCCCCTTGACGGACCTTCTCAAAGGCAAGACGTCCGTCATGGTGCGCTGGACTCCGCAGGCCGAGGACTCCTTCCGGGCCCTGAAGGAGGTCCTGTGCGGACAGCCCGTTCTTGTACACCCTGATTTCCGGAAGGAGTTCATAGTACAGACTGACGCCTCAGAGGTCGGCCTGGGGGCAGTGCTGTCTCAGGTGGTTCAGGGGGAGGAACACCCCGTCACCTTCTTAAGTAGGAAGCTCACCCCTCCCGAGCGGAATTATAGCGTAGTGGAGAAGGAGTGCCTGGCGATCAAGTGGGCCTTGGAGTCCCTACGCTATTACCTGCTGGGACGGCAGTTTCGCTTGGTGACGGATCACTCTCCACTGGTCTGGATGAGGTCCGCCAAGGAACGGAATGCCCGGGTTACCTGGTGGTTCCTTTCTCTGCAGAACTTCCGGTTTACGGTTGAACACCGGGCCGGTGGGTTGCAGGGCAACGCCGATGCCTTGTCCCGCGGCCCGTGTTTGATGGCAGGAGTTCAACCCCGCACGCTTGAACTGAGGGGGGGGGTATGTGAGACTGTGACCGGGGTTATCTATGACGGCCGGTATGTCTCGCCCCGGTTGTGCTCACTCCATGATAGAAAGTAGATCCACTCTAGGGTTAATGCTGTTTCCCTACAGGCTTAAGGAAGGGTTAAAAGGAAACAGTAACGAGGGCAGGTGTGCCGGGTGTGAGGGAGTGAACACAACTCCCTGAGTCTCTGCTGGAGAAGCACATGTATTTTTGTTATGGACTTTTGTTTGGACATTAAAACCGTGTGCTGTGAACCTTAATGCCTGGATCCCGTGTCTTCTGCTGCGCAGCCGACCGTGCTACCTCACAGCACCCAGCTTTCCCATGCTCTGCTATACATCTTCTCTCAGCACCCAGCTTTCCCATGCTCTGCTATACATCTTCTCTCAGCCCCCAGCTTTATCCCATGCTCTGATACGGGAAAGCTGGGTGCTGAGGGAAAGATGTATAGCAAAGCATGGGGAAGCTGGGTGCCGAGGACAAGATGGATATCAGAACATAGGAAAGCTGAGTGCTGATAGAGGGATTTCAGAACATGGGAAATCTGGGTGCTGTGGGTAAGAGCCAAGTGTCAGCGTCATTATCCCGTACCCCGAGTGTCAGTGTCGTTATCCCGTACCCCAAGTGTCGGTATACGTGGAGGGGGGGCCCAGGTCTGAACATTGCACCGGGGCCCATCAAACTCAAGTTAGGCCACTGGGGGTCCCTATATTGTTCTTGCACAGGGGTCCCTATATTGTTCTTGCACAGGTGCCCCTATCTTGTTCTTGCACAGGGGTCCCTATATTGTTCTTGCACAGGTGCCCCTATATTTTTGCACAGGTGCCCCTATATTTTTGCACAGGTGCCCCTATATTGATCTTGCACAGGTGCCCCTATATTGTTCTTGCACAGGGCCCCTATATTGTTCTTGCACAGGGCCCCCTATATTGTTCTTGCACAGGGCCCCCTATATTGTTCTTGCACAGGGGTCCCTATATTGTTCTTGTTCAGGGCCCCCTATATTGTTTTTGCACAGGGCCCCCTATATTGTTCTTGCACAGGGCCCCCTATATTGTTCTTGTATAGGGCCCCCTATATTGTTCTTGCACAAGGCCCCCTATATTGTTCTTGTACAGCTACCCCTATATTGTTCTTGTACAGGGCCCCCTATATTCTTCTTGTACAGGGCCCCCTATATTGTTCTTGCACAGGGCCACTATATTGTTCTTGTTCAGGGCCCCCTATATTGTTCTTGCACAGGGGTTCCCTATATTGATCTTGCACATGGCCCCCTATATTGTTTTTGCACAGGTGCCCCTATATTGTTCTTGCACAGGGCCCCCTATATTGTTCTTGCACAGGGGTCCCTATATTGTTTTTGCACAGGGCCCCCTATATTGTTTTTGCACAGGGCCCCCTATATTGTTTTTGCACAGGGCCCCCTATATTGTTCTTGCACAGGGCCCCCTATATTGTTCTTGCACAGGGGTCCCTATATTTTTTTTGCACTGGGCCCCCTATATTGTTCTTGCACTGGGCCCCCTATATTGTTTTTGCACAGGGCCCCCTATATTGTTCTTGCACTGGGCCCCCTATATTGTTCTTGCACAGGGTCCCTATATTGTTCTTGCACAGGGGTCCCTATATTGTTTTTGCACAGGGCCCCCTATATTGTTTTTGCACAGGGCCCCCTATATTGTTTTTGCACAGGGCCCCCTATATTGTTCTTGCACAGGGCCCCCTATATTGTTCTTGCACAGGGCCCCTATATTGTTTTTGCACAAGAGCCGTGTTGCTGACGTATGTAAAGCGCTGCGGAATATATTGGCGCTATATAAAAATAAAGATTGTATAATAAACCAGCCATAGAACGTTTCCCCTCACGGATGTTGCCTCGGGATTACACAGCAGTTATTGGGAACGACTGTTGCTACGAAGCCTGGTCAATGGTCCCTGCAGGAAATGCTCCATTGCTTGTGGCAGTCAGACATTAGTGGCCATGGAGAGCAGCACTTCACTCTGCTGCAAATTCTATCAGACACTTTGTCAGGCCTTATCATGTCAGGAGGAAACAGCCATTTTTATTTGGTCTCACAATAGCTTGTGCAGAAAAAGCTCTCACAGAAAGCAATGCTGCGCTATGGCCATGCTATATAACGTCTTGGTGCCCATGGCTGCCTGCCCGGTGGCTACACATTCCCCACATGCTGAGCCTCACGACTCCATTCTGCGCGGCTCCCCTCACCACACTGTTGCTTGCAGAGGAGGCGGAGCCTGCGCTACCAACTGTGCCCGGCTCCAGCGCGCACCGCTCGGGCACTCCGCTATCGCCCACACACACAGAGACCGCTGTCGGGAGCACGGACTGCCAGGCACCATGGCCGCCAGCAAATCGCCATTCAAAAAGAGAGCCAGCCTTCAAGCCCCGAGCGCAGCAGGCGAGTATGGTGGTGCCATGGGCTGAGAGCGAGCGAGTGAGGCTGTCTGTAGGCAGCACAGGCACGTAGTACTACGGCGGCCGGTGCATCACCTGTAGCAACCTGCAGCCCTCAGGGGAATAGGAGCAGAAAATGGCGCGGGAGGGTCACTGAGTGCCCGGGTCTGCCACCTCAGGGTGTGGAAAGGGGACATGGCGCTGATAAGAGGGGACAAATGGCTGACAATTCCTGGGAGACATTTCCAGGCTGTGCAGCAGGGATGGCACACTGGAGCAGCCATACTCCTGATACAACATACTGTGATGACAGCCATCCCTGTGTGAGGCAATATGGCAGCGTTATGTTTAACTCCGGACAGTTTTTGTTTTTCGTTTTCATTTTTTCCTCCCCTTATTCCAAGAGCCATAACTTTTTTCTTTTTCCGTCCATATAGCCATATGATGCTTGTTTTTTGCAGGACGAGTTGTACTTTTGAATGACACCATTCATTCTGCCATATATTGTGCTGGAAAATGGGGAAAAAATTCAAGTGCGGTGATATTGCAAAAAAAAGTGCAATTCCATGAGTGTTTTTTTTTAGTTTTTTTATTTGCCATGTTCACTATATATATGACCAGGCATTATGATTCCCCAGGCCAGTACAAGTTCATAGATACCAAACGAGTATAGCTACATTTTTATATAAGTGGTAAAAAAAGAATATCTGAAATTTGTAAAATAAAAATATAGCGCTTTTGTCGCCATTTTCAAAGACCTGTAGGACTCACATTGTATGGGATCTGGGGCTCATTGTATGGGATCTGGGGCTCATTGTATGGGATCTGGGACTCATTGTATGGGATCTGGGGCTCATTGTATGGGATCTGGGGCTCATTGTATGGGATCTGGGGCTCATTGTATGGGATCTGAGTCTCATTGTATGGGATCTGGGACTCATTGTATGGGATCTGGGGCTCATTGTATGGGATCTGGGGCTCATTGTATGGGATCTGGGGCACATTGTATGGGATCTGGGGCACATTGTATGGGATCTGGGGCACATTGTATGGGATCTGGGGCACATTGTATGGGATCTGGGGCACATTGTATGGGATCTGGGTCACATTGTATGGGATCTGGGGCACATTGTATGGGATCTGGAACACGTATGGGATCGGGGCTCATTGTATGGGATCTGGGGCACATTGTATGGGATCTTGGCTCATTGTATGGGATCTGGGGCACATTGTATGGGATCTGGGGCTCATTGTATGGGATCTGGGGCTCATTGTATGGGATCTGGGTCACATTGTATGGGATCTGGGTCACATTGTATGGAATCTGGGGCACATTGTATGGGATTTGGGGCACATTGTATGGGATCTGGGGCACATTGTATGGGATCTGGGGCACATTGTATGGGATCTGGGGCACATTGTATGGGATCTGGGGCACATTGTATGGGATCTGGGGCACATTGTATGGGTTCTGGGTCACATTGTATGGGAACTGGGGCACATTGTATGGGATCTGGGGCTCATTGTATGGGATCTTGGCTCATTGTATGGGATCTGGGGCACATTGTATGGGATCTTGGCTCATTGTATGGGATCTGGGGCTCATTGTATGGGATCTGGGGCTCATTGTATGGGATCTGGGTCACATTGTATGGGATCTGGGTCACATTGTATGGGATCTGGGTCACATTGTATGGAATCTGGGGCACATTGTATGGGATCTGGGGCACATTGTATGGGATCTGGGGCACATTGTATGGGATCTGGGGCACATTGTATGGGTTCTGGGTCACATTGTATGGGATCTGGGGCTCATTGTATGGGATCTGGGGCTCATTGTATGGGATCTGGGGCACATTGTATGGGATCTGGGGCACATTGTATGGGATCTGGGGCACATTGTATGGGATCTGGGGCACATTGTATGGGATCTGGGGCACATTGTATGGGATCTGGGGCACATTGTATGGGATCTGGGGCACATTGTATGGGATCTGGGTCACATTGTATGGGATCTGGGTCACATTGTATGGGAACTGGGGCACATTGTATGGTATCTGGGGCACATTGTATGGTATCTGGGGCACATTGTATGGGATCTGGGGCACATTGTATGGGATCTGGGGCTAATTGACGACTTATTTTTTTGCGTTTTGAACTGGCGTTTTTAATTATACCATGCGATGTTTGGTCGCCTGTTATTGCAATGTTGTAACGACCAAAAAACCCCGTAACTCTGGCATTTTGATTTTTTTCTCACTACACCCTTTACGATCAGGTGATAGATCTTATATTGTGATAGATCGGTCATTACTGAACACGGCAATACCAAGTATATGTATTTTTTTAGTGTTTTATTTTCAATGGGGCAAAAGTGGGGTGATTTAAACTTTTAGTTTTGTTTTTTCTTTTATATTTTTTTTTTTTACATTTGTTATTGATTTTACTCTCCAATCACTTCTGGTGTTTAAAGCAAGGCTTCAGCATCCCTCAGAAAAGCAGAAATGCTGATCTTGTGAATGCCGGCGGATATGCAGTACCAGGCTGCGGCCACTTTCCAGAATTGAGCATATCTGGCCCTCTGCTGCCGCCGCCATCACCAAGCACAGCTAATCGGGTTGTCGGGTGTCAGACCCCGGATGATCAGACATTAACAACCTATCGTAAGGATAGCCCATCAATATAAAAGTAGTGGACAACCTCTTTAAGGGTACGTGCCCACGATCAGGACATGCTGCATGCTATATGTGGCGCGTCTTACTGGGCCATTAGTCTCCTCAGCAGGAGACCACAGCTGCTCGTGCCCATGATCCAGGCTCGGGCAGTTGTGGTCTCACTTCTGTTCTCTCTGCGGAGGACGCTTGCGACTCCCCAGCAAACAATTGACATACTTGGAAAGCCGCTCCACAGGTCAGTGTTTGCTGCGGAACAAACAAGCATAGTGGGCACAGGATTTCTAGAAATCCCATCCACTGTGCTTGTACTGTACATCACAGCATTTTGGACTCAGCTAAAGCATGCTGCGTCCATAATGCCGTGCACACTGATCGTGGGCACGCAGCCTTACCATATTCCACATTGGAGGTAAAGGGCTAGTCTAAACCCTAGCACAGCCCCATACCTTTATCCCTTCACCATATTTTACAGTAAGCACCATCCATTCTTGTGAACAACGCTTTCCTGGCATCTGCACACTCAACCATCAGCCTGCCAGACATTGAGCAGTGATTCATCAATCCAGAGAACACACTCAGCTGACACTTGGCATTGCGCTGGTGCTCCAAGGTTTGTGTGCAGCTGCTCGTCCATGGAAAAGTATTTAATGAGGCTCACGACACACATTTCTTCTGATGCTGTCACTTCCAGAAGCGTTTGCTGCTTTATAATGACTGATGCATAGGTGATTTTAATCTTACCCCTAGATGCTTTCACTTCACAGTAATTGAATTTATAATTGACTGGAGCAGATCTAGTACAGCAGAAATCTTACAAACTGATAAGTAGCAATGATATAGGGGTACAGATTCTCTTTTTGGAGTTTGGCCTAGGGTGACTTTTAGGTCATGCAATGCTCCCTGAGAATATAAGTATGCAAATAGCTTCTTCTCAGAAAAAAACAGCAGGGTTTCTATTGCCACCCCTTAACCCCTTAACACAAAATCAGTACAGGTTTGTGATTGCGGGGGTAATTGCACGTGGAGAGTGTTCAGGAGCTCACTGTGTACACCCAGTGTCGGTTCACATGTCCAAAGGAGCTGGATATCATTGTGTAGGTGTGGGATTTCCTTGGACATCAGCATGACGTACGGGCTATCCAGGTCATTAATTAAAGTGAAGAGAGTGTGAAATGTTTCTGGAGAATCGTCATCATCGGAGCTGTATCTAACCCAATCCATTCGACTAGAAGCTAGGGAAGGAAGTAAACATGTGTTTTTTTTTAGAATTGTAGACACTGACAGGCTTCGGAATGACAACGTTAGGGATACATGTCCCATAGCCTATACGGCTTATATGCCACTGAGGGCATTTTAGTAGGTAGGGATAAATTACACCACAGGTTCCCTTTTAAAAGCATAGTTAAAGGGAACCTGTCAGCTGATACATGCTGACCAAATCGCAGGCAGCATGTATCAGCCACCAGCTGTACGATCACAGCCATGTATGTTTAACTCTGAAACTCTGCACTTTTAATAGCTGCCTGGGACCGAGCTATTGACTATAGTCGTACAGGCGGGTCCCGGAATGATCTCCTCACCCATTGAAAGTGACTTATAAGTCTCTGCCTGTATGTGCGTAGAGGCATAGACTTGTCTGTGGCTGTCAGTGAGAAGCCGCAGGAAACCCACCTGTATGGCTAGTCAATAGTGTGGCTCAATCCCCAGCAGTTATTAAAAGTAACGTATGTTTTTCTCTGAAATGTTACAGGGTTTCAGAGTAAGGGCGGCGTTACACTGGACGATATATTGTGCGATTGCATGAGCGATCGCACCGGCCCCCGTCGTTTGTGCGTCATGGGCAATTTGTTGCCCGTGGCGCACAAAGTCGTTTACCCCCAACACACGCACTTACCTCCTGAACGACCTCGCTGTGGGCGGCGAACATCCTCTTCCTGAAGGGGGGGGACGTTCTGCGTCACAGTGATGTCACACAGCGGCCGCCCAATAGAAGCAAAGGGGCGGAGATGAGCGGGACGTAACATCCCGCCCACCTTCTTCCTTCCGCATTGCCGGCGGCCCCAGGTAAGCTGTGTTCGTCGTTCCCGGGGTGTCACACGGAGTGATGCGTGCTGCCTTGGGAACGACGAACAACCGGCGCGCAGAAGGAGGAACGACTTTATGAAAATGAACGACGTGTCAACGAGCAGCGATAAGGTGAGTATTTGTGCTTGTTCACAGTCGTTCGTAGCTGTCACATGCTACGATATCTCTAACGATGCCGGATGTGCGTCACGGAATCCAAGACCCCGACGACATGTGGCCCAATATATCGTAACGTGTGACGCCGACCTTAAACATACATGGCTGTGATCATGCAGCCAGTGGCTGATACATGCTGCCCATGGTTTGAGCAGCATTTATCAGCTGACAGGTTCCCTTTAAGGCTGAGGACACACGGCGAGTAAAGCGGAACGAGTGGAATGCGATAAAAAAAAAAAATGTTACTCTATGGGGCAGCTCCCATGAGCGATTTTTTTTCTCAGCCCTAATCGGACAGAGAAAACAATGGCAGCATGCTGCAGGTGGAATCCGATTCATTTTCACTCTCACCCATACAAGTCCATGGGTGCGAGAGAAACATCACGTTGCACTTGCATACACCAGTGTAATGCGAGTGCAGTGCGAGAATTGCATCAGCTGATAATGGAGGAGATAGGGAGATTAATCCCTCCCCCTCCTCCGCAGCGCCTGCCCTGTCCTCCGCGGCTGTGTTGCGATCGCAGGATTGCATCATAGTGCATGACAGTCGCATGACACTAGGCTTAGGGCGGCTTTGCACACTACGACATCGCAAGTGCGATGTCGGTGGGGTCAAATCGAAAGTGACGCACATCCGGCGTCACTTGCGATGTCGTAGTGTGTAAATCCTAGATGATACGATGAACGAGCGCAAAAGCGTCGTTATCGTATCATCGCTGCAGCCTCCGACATTTCCATAATGCCGGGGGAGCGACAGGTACGATGTAGTTCCTCGTTCCTGCGGCCGCACACATCGCTGTGTGTGAAGCCGCAGGAGCGAGGAACTTCACCTACCTGCCTCCCGGCTGCAATGAGAAGGACGGAGGTGGGCGGGATGTTTACATCCTGCTCATCTCCGCCCCTCCACTTCAATTGGCCGCCTGCCGTGTGACGTCGCTGTGACGCCGCACGACTCGCCCCCTTAGGAAGGAGGCGGGTCGCCGGCCAGAGCGACGTCGCACGGCAGGTATGTGCGTGTGAAACTGCCGTAGCGATAATAATCGCTACAGCAGCTTTCACTAGATATTGCACGTGCGACGGGGGCGGGACTATCGCTGCAGCATCGGTAA
Source organism: Anomaloglossus baeobatrachus (assembly GCF_048569485.1). Taxonomy (NCBI): domain Eukaryota; kingdom Metazoa; phylum Chordata; class Amphibia; order Anura; family Aromobatidae; genus Anomaloglossus; species Anomaloglossus baeobatrachus. The sequence continues at coordinate 254,073,452 of NC_134354.1, read as the reverse complement.
CACATTGTTACCGATGTCGCAGCGTGCAAAGCCCGCCTTACACTCCAGCTGAGGGGGTGCCGAGTGTCATGCGATTCACTCGTATTAATGACTGTGGCTCCAGCCTAACAGAAAAAAACATGGCATGGTGCCATATCATTGCTATGGTCGATGACAAGATGAGTTCTGTAAAGGGTTGGTCATGTTTCAGTTTTGTCAGGTAGTCATTGGCTTGAAATTGTATATTTACAGTCATGGCCAAAAGTGTTGGCACCTTTGAAATTGTTCTTCTCCCATAAAATGATTGCAATTACACGTTTTGTCATACACGTTTATTTCCTTTTGTGTGCATATGAACATCATAAAAAAACAAAAAACATAAAAAGGCAAATTGGACATAATTTCACAGGAAACATCAAAAATGGGCCAGACAAAATTTTTGGCACCGACCCTCAACTTAATATTTGGTTGCACCTTTGGAATAAATAACTGCAATCAATCACTTCCCATAAGCATCAACAACCTTCTTCCACCTCTCACCTGGAATTTTGGACCACTCTTCTTTTGTAAACTTCTTCAGGTCTCTCATATTTGAAGGTGCCTTATCTCAACAGCAATTTTTGAATCTCTCCACAAGTGTTCAATGGGATTTAGAGTCTTACTCATTGCTGGCCACTTCAGAACTTTCCGGCACTTTGTTTCCAGCCATTTTTGGGTGTTTCTTGAAATTTGTTTAGGTCCATTATCCTGCTAGAAGACCCATGGCCTTGGACGCAAACCCAGCTTTCTGACACTGGGCCACTACATTGTGGCTCAAAATCCTTTAGTAGTCTTTAGATTTCTTGATGCCCTGCACACAGAACCAAGTGCCAGAGGCAGCACAACAACACAAAACATCTTTGAACCGCCACCATATTTGACTGTAGGTACTACCCTACTGTATTCTTTTCTTTGTAAGCCTCATTCTATTTTCGGTAATCAGTAGGATGGTGTGGTTTACCAAAAAGCTCTGTTTTGGTTTCATCGGTCCACAAGACCCTTTTCCAGAAGTCTTACTTTTTCTTAAAGGAAATCTGTCCACAGGATTTTGCTATATTATCTGTAGACAGCATGCTGTAAGGGTTAAAACATAAAATTCAAATATGTCTCTCTTGTCAAGGATGGGGCTGTTGTTTTCCTGCAATATTTATTTTAGCTTCAGGACCTTATCATTCCTGCACTACATTGCCTCTTGCATGGCAGTCCAGCATGCCCCCTTCTGTGACGTAGCAGATTACTGTCCATGGATATTGTATAGAGTGCCTGGTGTGGGCGGTGGAAGCTCTCTCAGCTCTGCTGCATTGCTAAATATAAAAATTCTGATGGTGTCAGAACTACTGCATCCAGTAAACTAAGTGATACATAGTTGGATTCAGGATATCTTTGTCTCATTATGCTGCTCTCAGATGAGGTAGCAAAAACCCGCTGACAGATTTCTTTAATGACATCTGCTATATATTTGGAGTCATTGTCCAGCTACAGAATACATTTGGAACCAATCAGATGCGTCCTTGATGGTATTACATAATGGTTTAGCATCTGCCTGTATTTCTCAGAGTCTCTGGGATTGCATGAACAGTCAGAAGAATATGTACAGGCCTACATCCACAGAAGTTAGTTCTCCAAGATGTTTAGGACACCCTCCCTGATGAGCTCCATCAAAAACTGTCTACAAATGAGCCAAGGATAATTGATGATGATTTTAATGCAGCAAGGGGATCACACCAAATATTGTTTTGATTTAGATTTATTATTTTATTCATTTTGCATTTTGTTAGTTGATAAAAAATAAACTAATAACACTTCAGCTTTTTAAATCATTCTATGCTAAATGTTTTCCACAGCTGTCTAGAATGTTTGCACTGTACTGTGTATATATATGTGTGTGTGCGTAAGTAAATACATTACTGTATGTACCTACAATCATGGCCTAAAATGTTGGCACCCTTGAAATTGTTCCAGAAAAAGAAGTATTTTTGCAAGAAAATTTATTGCAATTACATATATTTTTTTATTCACATGTTTATTCCCTTTGTCTTTATTAGAACAACACACAAAAAAAAGCTTATTCGACATAATTTAACACAAAACTATAAAAATGCGCCGGACTTAATTGTTTGAAACTTTCCAAAATTTGGGGGTAAACAACTTTGTTTTAACCCCTTCACGACCATGGACGGATATATCCGTCATGGAGCGTGTCCCGTTAAGCCCCGCCCCCTGCCGCGGGTAGGCGGCGGCGGTCGGCACACATCAGCTGTTTTCAACAGCTGACATGTGTGCCTGCTAGCCGCGGGTGGAATCGCTTCCACCCGCGGCCATTAACCCCTTAAAGTCCCCAGACCCCAAAGTCTGGCAGCAAGATCGAAATGCGCGCGGCCATGTTTTTTACTTACCGCCGCCCCCACCGGAAGTCACGTGCGTGATCACGTGACTATCGGTGGTTGCCATCGTAGCACAGGGTCATGTGATGACGCCTGCAGCTATGATGTTTCACTTTCGTTTTCCCTCGGCACGGAGCAGAGGGAAAAAGAAAGTGACTGTATCTGCTGTTTACAGCTGTACAGCTGTGATCAGCAGATAGATATTAGCGATCGGATTGCTGATCGCTATAGCCCCCTAGGGGGACTAGTAAAATAAAATAAAAAAAGTAATAAAAAAAAGTTTTAAAAAATAAAAAAAAAACAAAAAACTTAAAAGTTCAAATCACCCCCCTTTCCCCCCATTGAAAATTAAAGGGTTAAAAAATAAATCAATATACACATATTTGGTATTGCTGCGTTCAGAAATGCCCGATCTATCAAAATATAAAATCAATTAATCTGATTGGTAAACGACGTAGTGGCAAAAAAATTCCAAACGCCAAAATTACGTTTTTTGGTTGCCGCAAGTTTTACGCAAAATGCAATAACAGGCGATCAAAACGTAGCATCTGCGCAAAAATGGTACCATTGGAAACGTCAGCTTGAGACGCAAAAAATAAGCCATCACTGAGCCATAGATCCCAAAAAATAAGAAAGCTACGTGTTTCGGAAAATGGCGCAAAACGTGCGCCACTTTTATTGGACAAATTTGTGAATTTTTTTAACCCCTTAGATACAAGTAAACCTATACATGTTTGGTGTCTACACCGACCTCAGGCATCATACCCACACATCAGTTTTCCCATATAGTGAACACCGTGAATAAAACATCCCAAAAACTATTGTAAAAACACCAAAAAACAAAAACTCCTAAAAACAGTATTTATTATATCTTAATATTAAAAATGCTCCAAACAGAGCACAATAACTCCTATATTATCAAGTAAACTGGTCAAGTGTGGTGGAAGGAAGGACAAAAGAGGTAAGAGCCAAAGTGACAGGAGGAGCGCTGATTATCTCGACACTCAAAGTAGAGCTCTAGGTAGCATAACTCCAATAATTTAATTTTTCAGATTGAATACCCTATTATTCTAGGGGGTGTGAAGAAGGGGATAGTCTAACCCTCCCTTTTATCTACCTACCAACGGAGGTGCACCATAAAGTGTTGGGTACCCCCCGCTCCTCGTCGGCTTTCCCTATTCTGTCCCTTTGACCCGCAAGTCGCAGGAACAACCACCACCAAGAATAGAGAGTGCACAATAGTCATAAGGTCATTATCAAGACTGGTTACCTGGATTGGCAACCCTGATGCAACTTATCCTTTATAATAAAAAGGAGAAAAGGAGATGATGCTTATTAGTGTATTTGCATCAAACTTGGAAATCCATAAACAATGTTTACTAAAGTTTGGTCATCATGGATGTGATAGCCAAACTATAGCTGTACATATATATGTTCCTGCACAGCTATACAGATGGAATTTGGTAATAGTATACCGATGATGTTTAATAGTAACATGTAAACCCAACAGGGAACTTATCTGTTAGGGTCACTGATAACAAATCCCAATCCCGACGCGTTTCCCCCCTATTTATGTCTTTAGGGGTTCATCAGGGGAAGAACCAAGGATTTCATCATATCCAAATCATCAGTTTCATAAATTTTCTTTCTTAGTTGGTTTGGCTTTCCTGGTGGTATCAGGCCGACATCAGTAGCCTTTAGTAGTGGCAAAACGTCTGGCATGTATTACCCGCTAGTGCTCCAGGTATAATGACCCCAAACACACCGGGCAGAAAAACCCCCCTAAAGACATAAATAGGGGGGAAACACGTCGGGATTGGGATTTGTTATCAGTGACCCTAACAGATAAGTTCCCTGTTGGGTTTACATGTTACTATTAAACATCATCGGTATACTATTACCAAATTCCATCTGTATAGCTGTGCAGGAACATATATATGTACAGCTATAGTTTGGCTATCACATCCATGATGACCAAACTTTAGTAAACATTGTTTATGGATTTCCAAGTTTGATGCAAATACACTAATAAGCATCATCTCCTTTTCTCCTTTTTATTATAAAGGATAAGTTGCATCAGGGTTGCCAATCCAGGTAACCAGTCTTGATAATGACCTTATGACTATTGTGCACTCTCTATTCTTGGTGGTGGTTGTTCCTGCGACTTGCGGGTCAAAGGGACAGAATAGGGAAAGCCGACGAGGAGCGGGGGGTACCCAACACTTTATGGTGCACCTCCGTTGGTAGGTAGATAAAAGGGAGGGTTAGACTATCCCCTTCTTCACACCCCCTAGAATAATAGGGTATTCAATCTGAAAAATTAAAGGGAACCTGTCATCAGAAATTTAGCTATAAAGCTAAAAGTTCCCCCCTCTGCAGCTCCTGGGCTGCATTCTAGGAAGCTTCCTATAGATTTTGTGTCACCTTTTATCCCAAAATAAACACTTTATAAACTGGTACCTTTTCGTATGTAAATTTCTTAATTTTCCATGTGGGAGGGCTGTCTGATGTACGTTGCTGTTCCTCCATCATATTGACGCCGCCCCCGAACGCTGAATTTGAAAGTTCAGGACACCGCCCCTGGGTGCCCGTGGTCCAGCGCATGCGCTGTTCCACTGTAGCGGTGCCGTGCACTGTGTGCACGTGCGACCGCTGTGACGCTTTGCGCGGGCACGAGGTTATGGGCGGCGCTGTTAGTGTCATCAGTAAGTGCCGCCCATAACCTCGTGACCGCACTTTCCCCTATTCCTCCAGCGTTATGCGCAAGCGCTGGAGGAATGATGCCCGGACGTCCCCTCCTTCCCATCATGCTCAGCACGAGGTTATGGGCGGCACTTACTGATGACACTAACAGCGCCGCCCATAACCTCGTGCCCGCGCAAAGCGTCACAGCGGTCGCACGTGCACACAGTGCACGGCACCGCTACAGTGGAACAGCGCATGCGCTGGACCACGGGCACCCAGGGGCGGTGTCCTGAACTTTCAAATTCAGCGTTCGGGGGCGGCGTCAATATGATGGAGGAACAGCAACGTACATCAGGCAGCCCGCCCACATGGAAAATTAAGAAATTTACATACGAAAAGGTACCAGTTTATAAAGTGTTTATTTTGGGATAAAAGGTGACACAAAATCTATAGGAAGCTTCCTAGAATGCACCCCAGGAGCTGCAGAGGGGGGAACTTTTAGCTTTATAGCTAAATTTCTGATGACAGGTTCCCTTTAAATTATTGGAGTTATGCTACCTAGAGCTCTACTTTGAGTGTCGAGATAAACAGCGCTCCTCCTGTCACTTTGGCTCTTACCTCTTTTGTCCTTCCTTCCACCACACTTGACCAGTTTACTTGATAATATAAGAGTTATTGTGCTCTGTTTGGAGCATTTTTAATATTATGATATAATAAATACTGTTTTTAGGAGTTTTTGTTTTTTGCACTAGTACTCCTAGTTTTTCATTTGTTTTGGTTTCAAACCAAAAACTATTGTGCCATCACACTTTTTTTGCAATTTTTCCGCATTTGGAATTTTTTTGCTGTTTTTCAGTACACCATATGGTAAACTTATGGTTTCATTTAAAAGTACAACTTGTCCCGCAAAAAACAAGCCCTCATATGGCAAGATTGACGGAAAAATAAAAAAGTTACGGCTCTCGGAAGAAGGGGAGCAAACAACAAAAACGCAAAAACGGAAAGTGCCCCGGGGCTGAAGGGGTTAAGCATGTGATGCTCATTCTAACTCACCCGTGGCAAATAACAGTTGTGGGCAATATGAAAATCACACCTTAAACTAGATAAGTAGGGGAGAAGTTGATTCAGTCTTTACATCGTGTGTCTGTGTGTGCCACACTAAGGGGTACTTTACACGCTGCGACATCGCTGCCGATATATCGTCGGGGTCACGTCGTTAGTGACGCACATCTGGCGCCGGTCGCGACATCGCAGCGTGTAACACTAATGAGCGACGATCAACGAGCGCAAAAACGTGCAAAATCGTTGCTCGTTGACACGTCGTTCATTTCCATAATATCGGTACTGCTGCAGGTACGATGTTGTTTGTCGTTCCTGCAGCAGCACACATCGCTATGTGTGACGCCGCTGGAACGACAAACATCTCTTTACCTCTGGAAAAGGAGGAAGGAAAGAGGTGGGCGGCATGTTCCGGCCGCTCATCTCCTCCCCTCCTTTTCTATTGGGCGCCGGTTCAGTGACGCTGTTGTGACGTTGCTGTGATGCTGAACAAACCGCCCCCTTAGAAAGGAGGCGGTTCGCCGGTCACAGTGACGTCGGTGCATAGGTATATGCGTGTGACGCTGCCGTAGCGATAATGTTCGCTACGCCAGCGATCACCACATATTGTGCCACCGACGAGGGCGGGTGCTATCGAATGCGACATCGCTAACAATCGCTAGCGATGTCGCAACGTGTAAAGCCCGCCTTAGTTTGGAGAACAAAAAGTGAAAAAGAGAACTGTTTGAGGCAGGGCTATGGAGTCGGAGTCCATTTTGTGGTTTCGGAGTCAGAGTTGGAGTCAATATAAAGTGGACTGACTCCTTAAATATATAATAAATTGGGTACAGTAGTTCAATGCAGCATGTGCTGAATATTTTTTTCATAAAAATTTGCGAAAGTTTTGGAATGTCCTATAAATGTCTGTTCTATTCTTAATCAAAGGATCTCTGCTTTTAGTTGAGATGAATCTGTGCTGCACTTTATGTACATAAGTAGTGACGCTCCTCTACAGATGAGGGTAAAAACATACTGGGAAGGAAGGAACGCCTGCACTCATCTCAGAATTGCTAGAACAGGTTATTGCTATTGTAATTGCCAATGCTTCAAACATGATAAGTAGAATTAAACTGATGAATGAGAATAATGAAGGTGAACAACAGCTAGAAGAAAATTTAGATTCAGTATGTGTGAGCTGGAGCCACAGTCCTGTTCCCGTAACTGAGGAACAATCAGATATTACTACAGCAAAATGATCCTTTAGAATGAGACGTTCTTGTTGAAGCTGCTTCACAACTCTTTCCTATATCACATGTGCTGTGTTATGCACATGCTGCAGCCGGCAATAGGAGATATTCTGCAAAAGGGACATGCTGGAACTCTGATTGGCAAAGTAAGGAAATTGGTTATTGCCGCCAGAACAAGTGGATTCCAGTGCTGAAAGAACCTGACCAAATAGACGCATATCTTACACCATGTATAAGGCCTAGGCCGAAGCGAGTTGTTTTTTGTCCTCCCCTAATGATTTGATGTCCTCATGTTTAACTACCTGGTGATTTTAACAGAGTAAATTAACGTGGTTTTTACCTTTTATGTTTATTTGGCCCTGTTCAACTAAAGGGGGCTTTACACGCAACAACGTCGTTGCATGTGAAACGTACGAACGTCCGCTAACGATCAAAATTACTCACCTAATCGTTGATCGTTGACATGTTGTTCTAATCCCAAATATCGTTGCTGTTGCAGGACGCAGGTTGTTCGTCGTTCCTGAGGCAGCACACATCGCTACGTGTGACACCCCAGGAACGAGGAACAGCACCTTACCTGCGTCCTCCGGCAACGAAGTGGGCGTCACTTTCTTTCGGCTGCTCTCCACCCCTCCGCTTCTAATGGACAGCTGCCGTGTGACGGGCAGCCCGTGACGCACAACCGATGGGGGCGGGTGCTTTCACCAGCGAAATCACTAGCGATGTTGTTGCGTGTAAAGCAGCCTTTAGTGTAGAGAGGTTGTTCTCTAGCCTTAAAATAGTTGAGTCAGATTTGAGGTCATCTATGAAGGGGGATCTGATGGAGGCGATACTATTTCTCAGAAAAAATTAATAGACTGCACAAATGTTATTCAGTATGTTTTTGTTGACAGGGCCTCTACACCAGAGGTCCCCAACCTTTTTTGCACCAGGGACCGGCTTTAACCCCTTCAGCCCCCAGCCTGTTTTCACCTTAAAGACCTGGCCATTTTTTACATTTCTGACCAGTGTCACTTTGACAGGTTATAACTCTGGAACGCTTCAACGGATCCTGGCGATTCTGAGATTGTTTTTTCGTGACATATTGTACTTCATGTCAATGGTAAATTTAGGCCGATATTTTTTGCGTTTATTTGTGAATATTTTGGAAATTTGGCGAAAATTTGGAAAATTTCGCAATTTTCAAAATTTGAAATTTTATGCCCATAAATCTGTGAGATATGTCACACAAAATAGTTACTATATAACATTTCCCACTTGTCTACTTTACACCAGCGCAATTTTTGAAACAAATTTTTTTTACGTTAGGAAGTTAGAGGGGTTCAAAGTTCATCAGCAATTTTTCATTTTTCCAACAAAATTTACAAAAAAACTTTTTTAGGTACCACATCACATTTGGAGTGACTTTGAGAGACCTAGGTGACAGAAAATACCCAAAAGTGACCCCATTCTAAAATCTGCACCCCTCACACTGCTCAAAACTACATCCAAAAAGTTTATTAACCCTTTAGGAGCTTTACAGCAACCAAAGCAATGTGGAAGGAAAAAAATGAAAATTTTACTTTTTTACACAAAAATGTTACTTTAGCCATTAAATTTAGCATTTTCACAAGGGTATCAGGAAAAGTGCACCATAAAATTAATTGTGCAATTTCTCCTGAGTACACCGATATCTCATATGTGGGGGAAATCAATTGTTTCGGCGCACGGCAAGGCTCGGAAGAGAAGGAGCATCATTTGAATTTTTGAAAGCAAAATTGTCTGGAATAATTAGCAGATGCGATGTTGTGTTTGGAGACCCCCTGAGGTGCCTAAACAATGGAGCTCCCCCACAAGTGACCCCATTTTGGAAACTAGACCCCTCATGGAATTTATCTAGATGTTTATTGAGCACTTTGAACCTCTGGGGGCTTCACAAAAGTTATTAACTTTGAGCCGTGAAAATAAAAAAAAAAAAATTAACACGAAATTGTTACTTCAACCAGGTAGCTTTTTTTTCCACAAGCGTATCAGGAAAAATTGCAACATAAAATGTATTGTGCATTTTCTCCTGAGTACACAGATACCTCATATGTGGTGGAAAGTAATTGTCTGGGCACACGGCGGGGCTCAGAAGAGAAGGAGCGCCATTTCACATCAAAATTGGTTGGAATTATTAGCGTACGCCATGTTGCGTATGGAGACCCGCTGAGGTGCCTAAACAATGGAGCTCTCCCACAAGTGACCTCATTTTGGAAACTAGACCCCCATGGCATAAATCTACATGGGTAATGAGCACTTTGAACCCTCACGTGCTTCATACATTGAGGCATAAAAACAAAAAAGTACTTTTTTTTTTTTCCACAAAAATGTTATTTTAGGCTCAATTTTTTAATTTTTACAGGGGTATCAGGATAACATGGACCGCAAAATTTGTTGGGCAATTTGTTCTGAGTACGCTGATACCTCATATGTGGCAGAAAACCACTGTTTGGGCGCACGGCAGAGCTCCAGAGGGAAGGAGCGTCATTTGACTTTTTAAATGGAAAATTAGCTGGAATTGTTAGCTGCACCATGTTGCGTTTGGAGATCCCCCTGATGTGCCCAAACAGTGGAGCTCCCCCACATGTGACCCCATGTTGGAAACTAGATCCCCCCCCATACAAAGAAATATTAGTTTGGCAAAATAAAAAATACAGACGTCAGTAAAAAAAAATAAAAAAAAAAATATATAATATATATATATATATATATATATATATATATATATATATATATATATATAAAATGAGCGCCTGCAACTGACACTAAAGCAAGTGCCACACGTGAGAGCAATGCACAAATCTCGCATCGCATCACCCGACACAGCCGCACACTCCTGTCTGGAAGAGAGCGACCGTGCCGGATGATGCGGAGTGAGGCTTGTGCATCGCTCTCACATGTGGCACTGGGCTGACCCTTACAATATTCAGTAAAAAATACTGTAATTGACGATTACTACAGTATAATTTTGCTGGCCCTACACTAAGTTTATTTGTATTTCTTTCTTAGTTTACATAAAAAAAATTAGGACGAATGCACGGATGTGCTGCAAAAAGGGGGGGGACTAGGTGGGATGGAAAAAAGATGGATGGAGGATAGAAGAGGGAGCAACGGATGCAAGAGCAGCGGAGGATGGGATAGGGGGCGCGGCGGAGGATGGGAGAGGGGGCGCGGTGGAGGATGGGAGAGGGCGCAGCAGATGGAGGAGCGGCGGAGGAAGGGGGGGCGAGGGGAAGGGTGGAATGGGAGTGGGAGGTGAGATTGGGGATAGCTACCTTACAGAATGGATCTAGGCAGCAGGATTGCAGCAGATCCGGGAGGGGGGAGAGGGGGCAGAGGATTAAGGGGATGGGAGAGAGCAGGCAGCAGATCAGGGAGGGGGCAGAGGCTGATGGGGGAGTGAGGTGGCAGATGCAGGGGCGACGAGGCTGATGGGGGAGTGAGGTGGCAGATGCAGGGGCGAAGCGGCAGATGCAGGGGCGCAGCGGCAGATGGGGAGAGTGCGGCGGCTGATGGGGAGAGTGCGGCGGCTGATGGAGAGAGTGCGGCGGCTGATGCAGGGGCGGTGGAGCGGCTGATGGGGAGAGTGCGGCGGCTGATGGGGAGAGTGCGGCGGCTGATGGGGAGAGTGCGGCGGCTGATGGGGAGAGTGCGGCGGCTGATGAGGAGAGTGCGGCGGCTGATGCAGGGGCGGTGGAGCGGCTGATGGGGAGAGTGCAGTGGCTGATGGGGAGAGTGCAGCGGCAGATGCAGGGGCGGTGGAGCGGCTGATGGGGAGAGTGCAGTGGCTAATGGGGAGAGTGCAGCGGCAGATGCAGGGGCGGTGGAACGGCTGATGGGGAGAGGGCAGTGGCTGATGGGGAGAGTGCAGTGGCTAATGGGGAGAGTGCAGCGGTAGATGCAGGGGCGGTGGAGCGACTGATGGGGAGAGTGCAGTGGCTAATGGGAACAGTGCAGCGGCAGATGCAGGGGCGGTGGAGCGGCAGATGCAGGGGCGGTGGAGCGACTGATGGGGAGAGTGCAGTGGCTAATGGGAACAGTGCAGCGGCAGATGCAGGGGCGGTGGAGCGGCAGATGCAGGGGCGGTGGAGCGGCAGATACAAGCAGGCAGCAGAAAGAAAGCAGTGGCGTCAGATGCAGGGGGGGGGCGCAGCGTGAGAGCAGTGGCGTCAGATGCCTCCATGCATCTGACGCCGCTGCGCCCCCCCTGCATCTGACGCCACTGCTTTCTTACTGCTGAGTAGCGGCGTAACATGCAGGGGCGCAGCCGGAAAGTAGCGGCGTCACATGCAGGGGGAGAGTAGCGGCGTCAGATGCAGGGGCGCAGCGGGAGAGCAGGGGCGAAGCACATGGAGCAGGGCAGCGGTGGATCGGGGGCTGTGACTCACAGATGGGCGCCCGCAAGGATCGCTCTCCTCAGATTCCACGGAGGGAGAAGCTAAGGAGAGCGATCTCCTACAGCGAGCTCACCCGGTCCCAGATGCACGGTACTGCTTGGAGAGATGGGTCACAAGGCCGATCTCTCCAATCAGAGCTTGGGGCGGGTGCAGTAAAGCACACTGAGCTCCAGCCAATGGCCAGTGCTGCAGCTGCACTGACATAGCTGGATTTCAATGCTTCAGCCATTTTCAATGGCTGAAACATAACACTGGCTGTGATTGGCTGAGCGGCGTTCGTCAGCCAATCACAGCCTCCGTAGGTCCGGGAAGGAGACACCACCCCTCCTGAGGTCAGGTACAAGTCCTCTCCTTCCCGAATCTACAGTTTTTTAAAACCGATGGCGGTGCCCGGTGCTCTGGTGCCGCGATTCCGCCATGACGGATGTATCCGTCATGGGTCTTTAAGTACCAGGGCACCATGACGGCTAGATCCGTCAAAGGTCGTGAAGGGGTTAAGCAAGACCAGTTTTCCATGGCCCGGTGGGACATGGGCGGAGCTTTGGTCATATGGGGGCGGGGTTATGGAGGGGTGGAGCTTAGTGCATACTTATATAATTACTACAATTACTACATTATAGCACTGCTATACGCACCAGACAGCGCTGTATGGGGAGGATGCTGGCAAGACCTCGGTGTACAGCGCTGCTAAGTAGCAGCACTGTACATTGAGCGTCAGTGTATACAGCACTGCTGCTTAGCAGCGCTACACACTGAACACCGGTACCGGGAGCCGCATCAATGAGGCCAGTCTGCTGCCCCGCCCCGACACGCCCCACATAACATGTTCTGCCGGGGGCGAGTCAGTGAGGAGAGCCTGCCGCCCCACCCCGTCAAGTACATACCATGCTGTGCTGGAGGGCCGTGTCACTAAGACCTGCCCGATGCCCCGCCCCGTCCCGTGCAACAGGTACCATGCTGTGCTGTGGAGGGCTGCGTCACAAAGACCTGCCCGATGCCCCGCCTTATCCTGCATAATGTTCTCTGCCGGGGGCTGCGAGCTGTCACGGCTGCGGCAGAGAACATTATCAATCCACACAGAGCGTGCTCTGACCAGGCGCAGGGCCGCAGAGCTAGCTGTCAGTGGCGCCGCGGACCCCCAACGGCCCGGTCCTGGTCCGCAGACCGGCGGTTGGGGACCTCTGCTCTACACCATTCCAAAAGACTGGGTCAGTGTAGAGCCAGTGATTCTCATACAAAGAAAAGAAATGTGTCAGAAGACACTTTTTGTTCGACAATCCAGGGACACTTATGGTGTAGTTGTCAGTTGTGGACTGCCTTTGTCAGCGCGGGAGTCTTTTTGGGACGCCAGGGCCTGTGCAATATTGGGCAACAATAGGGCATCAAGATCTCACCATGACAGATCATCTGATTGAGTAGTTGCAGCTGGGCTGATGAACCGATTCCATATAATCCTGGATCAACACAACTGGTGTGACCATTCTCATTATACTCTCACTGTGATTGGCATATTGTTTAGTGTAGTTATATACCGTATGAGCTCAGTTCCCTCATATAATAAGTACTGATTCACCATTGTGGTTGGTGCTGTGTACAGCATATACAGTATCTTCTGGAAGGAAGAAGGTTTTCGACCACTGTCCGGCTTGAATTTACATGTGTTGTTCTTTTTTAAGTATATATTTTCATCTTAACATTAAAGGCTAGATTTTATCAGTAGGTTCACTTTTGGTTTATTATTAATATTGGTGAGCTAGTATTTTAGTATTTTTCCTCTCACTATTTTCTATAAGTTTTTGTTGAAAACTGTTTTTTCCCCACTTACTGCATAGTGCATTTAATCCCATCACGACCGGCCGATTTTGTGCTTTCCGATTTTTTTTCGCCATTCTTCCGAGAGACATAACTTTTTTATTTTTCAGTCAATATAATCATGTGAGAGCTTGTTTTTTTGTGGAACGAGCTGTACTTTTAAATAAACCATGAGTTTTACCATATAGTGTACTGTAAAACGGTAAAAAAACTTCCAAATGCGGGAAAAATTGCAAAAAAAAGTGCGATTGAATGATTGTGAACACTGTGAATAAAATATATAATATATATAAAATATTTTATTCACTGTATTCACTATATGGTAAAACTGATGTGTCTCTGTGATGCCTCAGGTCGGTGCGAGTTCGTAGACATCAAACATGAATAGGTTTACTTTTATCTAAGGCACGGGTGGGGAACCTCCGGCCTGCGGGGCCGTATGTGGCCCCCGATTAATTTTTTTGCGGCCCCTGGGTACATTCCAGGGGACCGCAGTACTCAGGCGGCAGGTGCGGTCTTGTCGGCTGCCGGACCTTTAAATCCCTGTGTGGCGCTCATACCATTAGTTTCTCAGCACGCTGGCCTGGTCTGTGCCAGCGTGCTGAGGACGTATTTTGTGGGCGGGGTAAGCGTGAGTGCACTGCTCTCCTGTCCCACAGAAGAAGAGGAAGCATCAGGTTTACCGGACTCCCTTTTGTAGATGCCTCCCGCTGCTGTGAGCCTCCCGCGGTGCTGTGTGACTCTTGCCTCCAGCGGTGCTGTGAGCCTCCTGCCACCCGCTGTGCTGTGAGACTTCTACCACTCACAGTGTTGAGAGCCACCACCGGTGCTGTGAGCCTCTTGCCTCCTGCGGTGCTGTGAGCCTCCTGCCTCCCGTGGTGCTGTGAGCCTCCTGCGGTGCTGTGAGACTCCTGCCTCCATTGGTGTTGTGAGCCTCCTGCCACCCGCGCTGCTGTGAACCTCCTGCCACCCGCACTGCTGTGAACCTCCTGCCACCCACGCTGCTGTGAGCCCCCTGCCACTCGCGCTGCTGTGAGTCCCCTGCCACCTGCGCTGCTGTGAACCTCCTGCCACCCACGCTGCCTGGAACCTCCTGCCACCCACGCTGCCTGGTACCTCCTGCCACCCGCACTGCTGTGAGCCCTCCTGCCTCCCGTGGTGGTGTGAGCCTCCTGCCTCCCGCGGTGCTGTGAGCCTCCTGCCTTCCGTGGTGGTGTAAGCCTCATGCCTCCCGCGGTGCTGTGAGCCTCCTGCCTCCCGCATTCTCTGTGTCTCCTGCCTCCGCTGCTGTGCGTCTCCTGCCTACTGCTGCTGTGGGCCTCCTGCTGCTGTGACACCCTCCACCCAGTGCTGTGTACTCCCCTAGTACTGTGAACACCCACCAGTTCTATGTGCCCCCCTCCCAGTGCTTTGTGCCACCCCCACCCAGTGCTTTGTGCCTCCCCCCAGTGCTGTCTGTGCCCCCTTAGTCCTGTCTGTGTCCCCCAGTTCTATTTGTGCCCCTCTAGTGCTGTCCGTGCCACCACCAGTGCTGTCCGTGCTGCCACCAGTGCTGTACGTGCCTTGCAGTACTGTCTGTGCCCCCCAGTGATGTCTGAGCCCCAACCCCTCCTGTGATGTGTATATGCCCTCAGCCCCTCCTGTGATGTGTATCTGTCCCTATTCAATCCTGTGATGTATATATGTCTATAATCCCTTCTATGATGTACAGTATATATGCCCCCAGTCCCTCCTGTGATGTATATATGCCCCCAGCCCCTCCTGTGATGTATATATGCCCTCAGCCCCTCCTGTGATGTATATATGCACTCAGCCCCTCCTGTGATTAATATATACCCCCAAGCCTTGCTGTGATGTACTATATATATGCCTCCAACCCATTTTGTGATATATATATATATATGCCCCTAACCCCTCTTGTGATGTATATATGCCCCCAGCCTCTCCTGTGATGTATGTGCCTCCAGTGTCTATGTGATGTGTATGATTTACAAATCTGTTGACTGCGCTCCAGACCGAGACAAACTTGGAAAAGCAGTTGTGAGAAGCAGCATGAACAATATCACCGAACATCACAGCCGCATAAAAGAGAAGCAGCTGCAGCCACCATAATAGGGGTGTAAGGGTGAGTTAATTAACTTGACAAAATATATTAGGGTAATTTTTAAGCAAATAATTTAGTGCGGCCCCCGAAGGTTGGTAGAAATTTCCAAATGGCCCCCGGCAGAAAAAAGGTTCCCCACCGCTGTTCTAAGGGGTTAAAAAAAAAATCAGAAGTTTGTCCAAAAAAGTGGGGTACGTTTTGCTCCATTTTCCGCGACTCGTATCGTTCTCATTTTTTAGGATCTATGGCTCAGTTACAGCTTTTTTTTGCATCTTGAGCTGACGGTTTTAACGGTACCATTTTTGCGCAGATACTACATTTTGATCGCCTGTTATTGCATTTAGCGCAAAATTTGTGGCGACCAAAAAGTTTAATTTTGGCGTTTGGAATTTTTTTGCCGCTATGCCATTTACAATAATAGCAAAGTGAATGATAGAAATTACGCCTAAAAAATAACCTTTAATATTTCCAAATAGTAAAAAGGTCAGAAAAGGACCTGTATTAAAATGGACAAGACAAAAAACAAATACAAAAAATATTGCCAGAAACCATTTATCATGATCCTGAAAACAGACCAACTGGATTTTCCTGGTCTGGATGGAATTATTGTGCCATGTTGTGTGGGTCATTATTGTGACCAGAAATTTGGAGTTCTCTCCCCTGATGATATAAGAAACGCGTTGGGAGAAATATGCACACCACTGGATGTATGTTTGGAACCTGTGGGGATCCTGAGTCATACAGTTTAGGACCAGGTTATCTTGCCTTGGTAGCCAGAACCATCCAGCACCAGTGCTTTACCAACTAGGGAATAGGTTACACGGCAGATGGGGTAAGACCGTTCCTTTTCCTATAATCTCGTCATTGCCGTTTTTTTGCGGCATTTGTCACTATTGGATACAGTATTTACATCAATAATTATAAGGTGATTCAAGAAAAGCCAGTTGGTCTGTTTTCAGGATCATGATAAATGGTTCCTGGCAATATTTTTTGTATTTGTTTTTTGTCTTGTCCATTTTAATACAGGTCCTTTTCTGACCTTTTTACTATTTGGAAATATTAAAGGTTATTTTTTAGGCGTAATTTCTATCATTCACTTTGCTATTATTGTCCATTTTCTCAGTGAATTGTTACCCAGTAGCTATCTACTACCCGCTATGCCATTTACCAATCAGATTAATTGATTTTATATTGTGATAGATCGGGCATTTATGAATGTGGCGATACTAAATGTGTGTATATTTTTTATTTTTTTAACCCTTTAATTTTCAATGGGGTGAAAAGGGGGTGATTTGAACTTTTAGGGTTTTTTTATTTTTTCAAAACTTTTTTTTTTTAAACTTTTACTAGTTCCCCTAGGGGGCTATATGGATCAGCAATCTGATCGCTTATTCATTTGTTCTGATCAGAACAGCATCGCTCAGACCAAGAGGAATGATCATCTCTTGTAACAGCCAGTACTCGGCTGTTTTTTTTACAGGACCTTAGTCATGTGAGCACAGGAGTCATCACATGACCCTGTGCTACCATGACAACCACCGGATCCACATGATCACGTCACGTGACGTCCGGTGGAGGCCTTGTGAGTTAAGTTATAGCACGATCACTATCATAAAGGCGCTGCCACATATTGACAGCACCATTTAAGGGGTTAAAAGACACGGGCGGAACGCGATTCCGCTGGTGCCTGGCAGGAACACATGTCAGTTGTAGAAATAAGCTGAGATGTGTCGCCGATCATTAACACTATGACCGCTAGGATGTAAGATTACTGCCCGCAGTCATTAAGTGGTTAATAAAGTTTTTTGTGTTCTGAATTTGTATTCCAATAAATATCCTTTATGTTCTATCTAAACAGCTTGATTGTTGTATCATAATAATGATTAAAAGCCTGATGTTACCATTTTACTACAGTAAATGTATTACTTAAAGATGAGTTATGTATGAGGGAGTCGGAGTTTGAGTCTAATGCCGGCGTCACACAGTACGATATACAGTCATATGAAAAACTTTGGGCACCCCTATTAATGTTAACCTTTTTTCTTTATAACAATTTGGGTTTTGGCAACAGCTATTTCAGTTTCATATATCTAATAACTGATGGACTGAGTAATATTTCTGGATTGAAATGAGGTTTATTGTACTAACAGAAAATGTGCAATCCACATTTAAACAAAATTTGACCGATGCAAAAGTATGGGCACCTCAACATAAAAGTGACATTAATATTTTGTAGATCCTCCTTTTGCAAAAATCACAGCCTCTAGTCGCTTGCTGTAGCTTTTAATGAGTTCCTGGATCCTGGATGAAGGTATATTTGACAATTCCTGTTTACAAAACAATTCCAGTTCAGTTAAGTGTGATGGTCGCTGAGCATGGACAGCACGCTTCAAATCATCCCACAGATGTTCAATGATATTCAGGTCTGGGGACTGGGATGGCCATTCCAGAACATTGTAATTGTTCCTCTGCATGAATGCCTGAGTAGATTTGGAGTGGTGTTTTGGATCATTGTCTTGCTGAAATATCCATCCCCTGCGTAACTTCAACTTCGTCACTGATTCTTGCACATTATTTTCAAGAATCTGCTGATACTGAGTTGAATCCATGTGACCCTCAACTTTAACAAGATTCCCGGTGCCGGCATTGGCCACACAGCCCCAAAGCATGATGGAACCTCCACCAAATTTTACTGTGGGTAGCAAGTGCTTTTCTTCGAATGCCGTGTTTTTTTGCCTCCATGCATAACGCCTTTTTGTATGACCAAACAACTCAATCTTTGTTTCATCAGTCCACAGGACCTTCTTCCAAAATGTAACTGGCTTGTCCAAATGTGCTTTTGCATACCTCAGGCGACTCTGTTTGTGGCGTGCTTGCAGAAACGGCTTCTTTCGCATCACTCTCTCATACAGCTTCTCCTTGTGCAACGTGCGCTGTATTGTTGACCGATGCACATTGACACCATCTGCAGCAAGATGATGCTGCAGGTCTTTGGAAGTGGTCTGTGGATTGTCCTTGACTGTTCTCACCATTCTTCTTCTCTGCCTTTCTGATATTTTTCTTGGCCTGCCACTTCTGGGCTTAACAAGAACTGTACCTGTGTTCTTCCATTTCCTTACTATGTTCCTCACCGTGGAAACTGACAGTTTAAATCTCTGAGACAACTTTTTGTATCCTTCCCCTGAACAACTATGTTGAATAATCTTTGTTTTCAGATAATTTGAGAGTTGTTTTGAGGAGCCCATGATGCCACTCTTCATAGGAGATTCAAATAGGAAAACAACTTGCAAGTGGCCACCTTAAATACCTTTTATCATGATTGGATACACCTGCCTATGAAGTTCAAAGCTCAATGAGGTTACAAAACCAATTTAGTGCTTTAGTAAGTCAGTAAAAAGTAGTTAGGAGTGTTCAAATCAAGAAATTGATAAGGGTACCCATACTTTTGCACCGGTCAAATTTTGTTTAAATGCGGATTGCACATTTTCTGTTAGTACAATAAACCTCATTTCAATCCAGAAATATTACTCAGTCCATCAGTTATTAGATATAAGAAACTGAAATAGCTGTTGCAAAAATCCAAATTGTTATAAAGAAAAAAGGTTAACTTAACATTAATAGGGGTGCCCAAACTTTTTCATATGCCTGTATCGGGCGATATGTCGTCGGGGTCACGTCGTTAGTGACGCACATCCGGCATCGTAAGACATATTGTACCGTGTGACACCTCGGAATGACTGTGAACGAGCAAAAATACTCACCTTATCGTTGCTTGTTGACACGTCGTTCATTTTCAAAAAGTTGGTCCTCCTTCTGTGCTCCGGTTGTTCATCGTTCCCGTGCCAGCACACATCGCTCTGTGTGACACTACGGGAACGACGAACACCGCTTTCCTGCATCCCGCCGGCAATGCGGAAGAAATGAGATGGGCGGGCTGTTACGTCCCGCTCATCTCCGCCCCTCCTCTTCTATTGGCCGGCCGCAGTGTGACGTCGCTGTGACGCCGAGCGTCCCTCCCCCTTCAGGAAGAGGATGTTCGCCGCCCACAGCGAGGTCATCCAGGAGGTAAGTACGTGTGACGGGGGTTCACGACTTTGTGCGCCACGGGCAACTAATTGTCCCTGACGCACAAACGACGGGGGCGGGTACGATCGCTCGTGCGATCGCACGATAGATCGTCCCGTGTGACGCCGGCATTAGTTAGGGAAATTGAGAAGTCGGAGTCAGAGGTTTGGCTTTCTGACCCCACAGCCCTGGTTTGAGACTTGGGAACCAAAGTTATTTAAAACTATCAACAACCTCAAGGTTACAATTCCATCTCCTGAGATCTTGATGTTCCTTTGTCCACAGTCTGTAACATAATCAAGAAGTTTACAACACATGTCACTGTAGCTAATCTATCTGGATGTGGATGGCAGAGAAAAATGGATGAAAGATTGCAATGCAGGATAGTTTGGATGGTGGATAAGCAGCTCCATCAAGTTGAAAAGAAATTCAAGCTGTCCTACAGGCTCATATTGCATCAGTGTCAGCGCGAATTATCCAGCAACATTTGAATGAAATTAAACTCTATGAACCGCTATGTCAACAGACCTAGGAGGATCCCACTGTTGACACAAACATAAAAAAGCTAGATTGCCATTTACCAAAATGTAAATGAGTAAGCCAAAATTCTTCTGGTCTTCTGGGAAAGTGTCTTCTGAAAAGATGAGACCAATTTAGAGCTCTTTGGTAAAGCACATCATTCTACTGTATACCGAAAACTGAATGTGGCCTACAAAGAAAAGGACACAGTACCTGCAGTGAAATATAGTGGAGGTGCAAAATGTTTTAGGGTTGCTTTGCTGCCTCTGGCACTGGGTGCGTTGACTGTGTACAAGGCATTATGAAATCTGAAGATTACCAAAGGATTTTTGGTCTCAAGGTAGTGCCCAATTTCAGAAAGCTGGGTTTGCATCCTAGATCATGGGTCTTTCAGCAGGACAATGACCCCAAACATACTTCAAGATGCACCCAGAAATGCATGCAAATAAAGAGCTGGAGAGTTGAGAAGTGGCCAGCAATGAGTTTTTATCTAAATACCATTGAACACTTGTGGAGAGATCTTAAAATTGCTGTTGTGAGAAGGCGCCTTCAAATATGTGAGACCTGGAGCAGTTGGCAAAAGAAGAGTGATCCAAACTTCCAGTTGAGAGGTGTGAGAAGCTTGTTGATGGTTATAGGAAGCAGTGTCTATTTGATATGTACTTACCTGTTTTTTTCTGCTTTGTGGGTGGAGTTTAGTGATTCCAGATGTTTTTGTTTAACTCAGAAATTTGCAAAATTTGCAACTCTACTCCAGTCCCCTCTCTAGTGTATTTTTTAGTATGCTAGTGCAAAAACAGTTCAAGGTATAAGAAAAATATAATTTTTCACTTTGCTCCAAATTCATGAATCAAGTGCACCATTTTGAAGACTTTGAAATAAAGAATGGCAATTAATAACTCAAGATAAAAATGCAAAGTCACTTAAAATATGCAAATGATGAATCAGTGCAATAGTCTTCACATGTTTTAATTGTCTTGGATAAGTCAGTCAACTCAAGGACAGGTTTACAGACTGGAGTGCATGACTCCTTAGGAAAACAGAACCGCCCAGATGACTTTTCAATGGTAATTAACATAACAGCGCATGCCGTTTTTGAACTTAACTTAAAACAAACAATTTATACACAGCATCTTCTAATCTTGTGATGTACATGTTTGACTTTTGTCAATTGTATTGCCCAGGCTCAGGAGCTCAACCCTCTCCATTCATTTTAGGTCCAAGCTGTGAAACACAGAAAGTATTATATACAGTGGATAAGGAAAGTATTCAGACCCCTTGAAATTTTTCACTTTTTGTTTCATTGCAGACATTTGGTAAATTCCAAAAATTTCATTTTGTTTTTCTCATTAATGTACACTCTGCACCACATCTTGACAGAAGAAAACAGAAATGTAGACATTTTTGCAAATTTATTAAAGAAAAACTGAAATTTTACATGGTCATAAGTATTCAGACCCTTTGCTCAATATTGAGTAGAAGCACCCTTTTGAGCTAGTACAACCATTAGTCTTCTTGGGAATGATGCAACAGGTTTTTCACACCTGGGTTTGGAGATCCTCTGCCATTCTTCCTTGCAGAGTCTCTCCAGTTCCATCAGGTTGGATGGTGGACAGCCATTTTCAGGTCTCTCCAGAGATGCTCAATTGGGTTTAGCTCAGGGCTCTGGCTGGGCCAGTCAAGAATGGTCACATAGTTGTTCTGAAGCTACTCCTTTGTTATTTTATCTGTGTGCTTAGGGTCATTATCTTGTTGGAAGGTGAACCTTCGGCCAAGTCTGAGGTCCAGAGCACTCTGGAAGAGGTTTTCTTCCAGGATATCTCTAAACTTGGCCGCATTCATCTTTTCTTCAATTGCAAGCACTCATCCTGCCCCTGCAGCTGAAAAACACTCCCATACCATGATGCTGCTACCACCATGTTTCACTGTTGGGATTGTATTGGGCAGGTGATGAGCAGTGCCTGTTTTTTTTCCACACATACTGCTTAGAATTATCATCAAAAAGTTTTATATTCGTCTCATCAGACCAGAGAATCTTATTTCTCATAATCTGGGAGTCCTTTATGTGTTTTTTTGCAAACTCTTTGCAGGCTTTCATATATCTTACACTGAGAAGATGCTGCCGTCGGGACACTCTGCCATACAGGTTCGACTGGTGGAGGGCTGCAGTGATAATTAACTTTGTGGAACTTTCTCCCATCTCTCTACTGCATCTCTGGAGCTCAGCCACAGTAATATTGGGGTTCTTTTTACCTCTCTTACCAAGGCTCTTCTCCCACGATTGCTCACTTTGGCTGGACGGTCAGGTCTAGGAAGAGTTCTGGTGGTCCCAAACTTCTTCCATTTAAGGATTATGGAGGCCACTGTGCTCTTAGGAACCTTGAGTACTGCAGAAATTATTTTGTAACCTTGGCCAGATCTGTGCCTTGCCACAATTCTGTCTCTGATCTCCTTGGGCAGTTCCTTTGACCTCATGATTTTCATTTGGTCTGACATGCACTGTGAGCTAAGAGGTCTTATATAGACAGATGTGTGCCTTTCCAAATCAAGTACAATCAGTATAATTAAACACAGCTGGCCTCCAATGAAGGAGTAGAATGGTCTCAAGTAGGATCAGAAGGAAATGGATAGCATGTGACTTAAATATGAATGTCGGAGCAAAGGGTCTGAATATTTATGACCATGTGATAATTCAGTTGGTCTTGTTTAATAAATTTCCAAAAAATTTTATGTTTCTGTTTTTTTCTGTCAAGATAGGGGCAGAGTGTACATTAATGAGGAAAAAAATGAACTTTTTTGAATTTACCAAATGTCTGCAATGAAACAAACAGTGAAAAATGTAAAGGGGTCTGAATACTTTCTGTTCTCACTGTAATTGGTTAAATCCAGGATGTGGGATAAGTCACCCATCAGTTGCCAAAGTGTCGTAATCACAAGGTGCTGATGGTTTTGCCATGGCAGTCAGGGTCCGCTGAAGGCCCCTGTTGTCGCTACGTTTGCATTTTTATGTGGCTAGGCTTCAGGAGATTGTTAGTTTTCCAATATACTGCATTTGCTTGTTCAAGTTCCCTTGGGGGGGAACAAAGTTCAGTGGGGAAAAAAAGTATTTAGTTAGCCACCAATTGTGCAAGTTCTCCCACTTAAAAAGATGAGAGGCCTGTAATTGACATCATAGGTAGACCACAACTATGAGAGTCAATGAGAAAAAAAAAATCCAGAAAATCACCTTGTCTGATTTGGCAAGATTTTTTTTGTAAATTATGGTAGAAAATAAGTTTTTGGTCAATAACAAAAGTTCATCTCAATATTTTGTTATATATCCTTTGCTGGCAATGACAGAGGTCAAACGTTTTCTGTAAGTCTTCAAACGGTTGGCACACACTGTTGGTGATATGTTGACCCATTCCTCCATGCAGATCTACTCTAGAGCAGTGATGTTTTGGCTTGTCGCTGGGCAACATGGACTTTCAGCTCCCTCCAAAGGATTTCTATGAGATTGAGATCTGGAGACTGGCTAAGCCACTTTCATATGCTTCTTACAAAGCTACTCCTTCGTTGCCCTGGTGGTGTCCTTGGAATCATTATCATGCTGAAGGACCCAGCCACGTTTCATCTTCAATGCCCTTGCTGATGGAAGGAGGTTTGCACTCAAAATCTCACGATACATGGCCCCATTCATTCTTTCATGTACACGGATCAGTTGTCCTAGTCCCTTTGCAGAGAAATAGCCCCAAAGCATGATGTTGCCACCCCCATGCTTCACAGTAGGTATGATGTTCTTTGAATGCAACTCAGCATTCTGTCTCCTCCAAACACGATGTTTCTACCAAACAGTTCTACTTTGGTTTCATCAGACCATTTGACATTCTACCATCACTCTTCTGGATAATCCAAATGCTCTCTAGCAAACTTCAGATGGGCCCGGACATGTACTGGCTTAAGCAGGGGAACACGTTTGGCACTACAGGATCTGAGTCCCTGGCGGCGTAGTGTGATACTGATGGTAGCCCTTGTTACGGTGGTCCCAGCTCTATGCAGGTCATTCACAAGGTCCTGCCGTGTGGTTCTGGGATTTTTGCTCACCATTCTTGTGATCATTTTGACCCCACGGGGTGAGATCTTGCATGGAGCCCCAGATCGAAGGAGATTATCAGTGGTCTTGTATGTCTTCCATTTTCTTATTATTACTCCAACAGTTGATTTCATCACACCAAGCTGCTTGCATGTTGCAAATTCAGTCTTTCCAGCCTGGTGCAGGGCTACAATTTTGATTCTGGTGTCCTTCGACAGCTCTTTAGTCTTCACCATAGTGGAGTTTGGAGTGTGACTGTTTGAGATTGTGGACAGGTATCTTTTACACTGATAACAAGTTCAAACAGGTGCCATTAATACAGCTAATGAATGGAGGACAGAGGAGCCTCTTAAAGAAGAAGTTACAGGTCTGTGAGAGCCAGAAATCTTGCATGTTTTTAGATGACTACTTATTTTCCACCATAATTTGCAAAAACAAATCTTGCCAAATCGGACAAGGTGATTTTCTGGATTTGTTTTCTCACTTTGTCTCTCATAGTTGTGGTGTATGATGTCAATTACAGGCCTCTCTCATCCTTATAAGTAGGAGAACTTGCATAATTGGTGGCTAACTTAATACTTTTTCCCCCCACTGTATTTGTAAAATATTGTTAACCCCTTCACCCCCCCCAGCTTGTTTTCACCTTCATGACCAGGCCAGTTTTTTCAATTCTGTGTCACTTTGACAGACTATAACTCTGGAGCACTTGAACAGATCCCAGTGATTCTGAGATTTGTTATTTTTGTGACACATTGTATTTCATGATAGTGGTAAATTTAGGACAATATTTTTTGCGTTTTATTGTGAAAATATTGGAAATTTGTAGAAAATGTTCACAATTTTCAAACTTTTTAATTTTTATGCCGTTAAAGGGACTCTGTCAACAGGTTTTTGCTACCCCATCTGAGAGAAGCATAGTGTAGAGACAGAGACTAGAACGATTCCAACGATATATCACTTCTTGGGGTTCTTGCTGTCATTTTGATAAAATCAATGTTTTCACTGTTGCAGATCTAGCAGCTATTTTACTGTAAAGCAGGGTTATAGCAAGCTCATGCAGCTGCTGGACTACCTGGCAGCATGCCAAGTAGTCCACTAATGGTAATCGTCTGCTGCTTAAAGAGAACCTGTCATCAGGTTTTCCCCTTATGAGCTGCGGCCACCACCAGTGAGCCCTCATACAGCATTCCAGAATGCTGTATATAAGAACCCAGGCCGCTCTGTAGAACGTAAAAAAACACCTTTATTATACTCGCCTAGGATGCGGTCTAGTCCGATGGGCATCACTGTTCTCGGTCCGGCACCTCCTCCATCTTGTGCAATCCCTGTCTATCTTCCTAGCCCCGTTAGCATGGAGCATCCTGTGTCTTTCACACAAAGGCCTCAATTGCGCTCTTGCGCATGCGTACTTTGATCTGCCCGGCTGGCAGATCAGACTGGTCTGGTCACACTGCGCTCTGAATGACTTGGATGTCTTCTTTAGGCCCCTTTCAGACGTCCGTGTTTCAGGTACGTGTGACATCCGTTTTAACATGGATGCCATACGTATCCATGGTCTCTGGAGTTACTCACACGGCCTTGTTTTCACATGGACCGGGTGACCCCGCGTGGTCCCGCACACACACACAGAGACGTGTCCGTTTTTCCTGCGGCATCACAGATGTCACATGAATCACACACTAATTTGATCCATGTGACATCAGTGTGACACGTACTGGAGAAAACATGGTTTTCTCCAGTACGTGTCACACTGATGTCACATGTGTGATACACATGTGACACATGTATGACACACGTATGACCATACCGATGCGTGTGGCTTGTACCTGATCAAACACTGACATCTGAACGGGGCCTTACAATGGAAGTGTATGGAGTGTCAGAACAAGGCAAATTGACTTGTGGCTTATGCAAAGCGCATACAAAGAAACTGCTACAGTAGTAAGAAATGCAGTGACGTTATTGAGAAGAAAAGTCTGGCGCTTCACATCGGAGACAACAGCGGTAGGTCAGTATGTAATAGGCTGCAAACACATTAGCGTATGGCATCCGATGCGAGACCAACAGATGCGATATGCTAATGACCCTCGGCTCAGGCTCTGCTGCGAGCGTGAGCTGAGTGTCATGCGACTGTGACTGGATCTTGCAATCGGGTCACAGCTGTGAAGCTAAGGGCGGGCGCTGCGGAGGACAGGGAGGAGTTAATCCCCTCATCTCCTTTATTGTCAGCCTGTGCGTATATCGCACTGCACTGGGATAATGTCCGAGTGCAGTCCGATGTTTCTCTCTCACCCATTCACTTGAATGGGTGCGAGTGATTCGGCTCTCGCAGAAAATTGCAGCATGCAGCGATTTTTTTCCTCAGTCCGTTTAGGGCTGAGAAAAAAATCGCTGATCTGAGCTGCAGCATTGTCTAACATGGAGCAGAGAGCAATGGCAGATTTTCTCGCATTGCACTCGTCCAATTTATACGCTCGTGTTATCGTGCCCTTACACTCACACTACTTTGCGTGCATATATACATACATTTAAAGAAAAGAAGTTTGTGGTAGTGCTTCTTTAAGCAGCTGGCAGGGGCTCCACTACTACTCCTCTACTCTCCACTGTATGTTGGTTTTATATCCTTTGAACAATAATAAATAACATGTTAATGTTATGGTATACTGTAGGTTATCATGGATGCAGTAATACCAATTATGTAGCTTTTATTTCTAGTAATAAAGCTTTTTATAATGGAAACTATTTAATATATATACTATATATTTTTAACTTCTTTTTTTTTTTTAATAACTGAGATTAAAGCTAACTCCAAACATAAGATGCACATTACAGCCAATATCCACTATATTACAGCCCCTAAGTCCCCACCATCCCAAACCGGTAACAGTACGACATGTTTTGGGAACTTCCTACCCCTCATGTCTTGTGGTGTGAGAAGAGATTCATTTGATATTGTGAGAATAACTTGTTTTGTTTCATTAGCATTTTATTAGTGTCTTGCATCATTTCGGGAACATTTTCTTTATCACATTGCTTTACTATAATGATGTTCAGAAGTTGTTCCTTTATGTACACTTTTCTCAAGGCCTCATTCAGACGTCAGTGTTTTTCACGTGTGCACAAAATGGTATAATCACAGTACACTCTCTTTCTGGGTTGTCAATTCTCATCAGAGTCAGGGAGAGAGCACATATCACAGTGCACTGAGAAGAACAAAGCACAGTAACAAGAATCCACTGAGCATCCGTCGGAATTGACAACTGACACATGCTAATTAGAGCAGGCACTAGCCCAGCCCCTGAAATGGAGGTCACTGATGATGCTTTGTTTCAGGGATTGGCAGAAGACTGGCCCCCTGAGGACGTCTTGATTATCCCAGCATGCTCTTAGGTTCTCTCACGAAGTGTCATCAGAAAAGAAATAATAGAAAAAGTAAAGCAGTTAGAGTAGTGTGAGAAGGATAGGGAATTTTTAATTGAAGTATATTAAAAAAAAGTTTAGATTATCACATTAAATAGGGATTTAATATTAAAATAAAATTTGGTTTTGGACCACCTGTTAACGTGTGCACCTACATTTTTGGAGCACTGTGTGGAGAAGCGTCTGTCAACTTCTCTCATACTTGTCTTCTGAGACAAAGTCCCCTGCCTACTTTTTAAAGTATATCATCCCTGAAAAGAAACAGGGTCTCTTAGGCCACATGCACACTTCGAGGGTTTGGTGAGTTTTTTACCTCAATTTTTTTTTCAGTCAAAACTGGAATTGGAACAATCAGAGGAAAAGTATAATAGAAACACGAGCTTCTGCATTTTTTTTACCCACTCCTGGTTATGGCTTTTAAATAGGTGAAAAACTGACCAAATACTGACCAAGTGCACATGGCCTTAGTAAACCCTTACATGACTTCTCTATCACAGCAAGGCTCTGATTCATGCTGCCTGTGGATTGGCTACGAAATATGTCAATTTACATCATAAGTGACAGATCTCTGATCCCTGTAGACTCAATCCCCCGTGTCTCCTTACTGTTGTCATGATTCAGGTAAGTGGGATCATCACTTGCAGTGCTTAGTTATCTCTGTAAGTCCCATTGATATACCGTATTCACTTTATAAGACGCACCTGATTATAAGATGCACCCCCAAATTTGGTGAAGGAAAAGAGAATTATTGTTTATTTAATGTTAAATGTGGTCCATCTTATAATGCCAGTGTCCATCTAACTATATAGGGTATATGTCCCTCATAGCCACCCCATCCTAAAATTAGCCCCCTTAATCTGGATATGGACCCCTTATATTAAATATAGCCCCCTTGTGCTGGCACACGTCCCCCAGTGATGCCACATGTCCCCTATTGATGGCACATGTCCCCTATTGATGGCACACATCCCCTATTGCTGGCACACGTCCCCTATTGCTGGCACATGTCTCCTATTGATGGCACACATCCCCTATTTATGGCACACGTCCCCCTGTGCTGGCACACGTCCTTTATTGCTGGCACAAGTCTCCTATTGCTGGCACACATCCCCTACAGCTGGCACAGGTCTCCTATAGATGGCACACGTCTCCTACAGCTGGCACAGGTCTGCTATGGATAGCACACGTCCTCTTGTGCTGCCCATGGCCCCCTATGGATGGCACACGTCCCCCTGTGCTGCCCATGGCCCCCTATGGATGGCACACATCCCCTTGTGCTGCCCATGGCCCCCTATGGATGGCAGACGTCCCCCTGTGCTGCCCATAGCCCCCTATGGATGGCACACCTCCCCCTGTGTTTGATATGGCCTCCTATGGATGGCACACGTCCCCCTGTGATGCCCATGGCCCCCTATGGATGGCACACGTCCCCCAGTGATGCCACATGTCCCCTATTGATGGCACATGTCCCCTATTGATGGCACACATCCCCTATTGCTTGCACATGTCTCCTATTGATGGCACACATCCCCTATTTATGGCACATGTCCCCCTGTGCTGGCACACGTCCCCTATTGCTGGCACAAGTCTCCTATTGCTGGCACACATCCCCTATTGCTGACACACATCCCCTACAGCTGGCACAGGTCTCCTATAGATGGCACACGTCTCCTAAAGCTGGCACAGGTCTCCTATGGATAGCACACGTCCTCTTGTGCTGCCCATGGCCCCCTATGGATGGCACACATCCCCCTGTGCTGCCCATTGCTCCCTATGGATGGCACACATCCCCTTGTGCTGCCCATGGCTCCCTATGGATGGCACACGTCCCTCTGTGCTGCCCATGGCCCCCTATGGATGGCACACGTCTCCCTGTGCTGCCCATAGCCTCCTATGGATGGCACACCTCCCCCTGTGTTTGATATGGCCTCCTATGGATGGCACACGTCCCCCTGTGATGCCCATGGCCCCCTATGGATGGCACACGTCCCCCTGTGTTTGATATGGCCCTCATATTGCTGCCCATAGTAAAATAAAAAACTCTTTACTTACCTTCTCCAGCGCTGTCCTCCCTCTTGTCTCCCTCCGTGCTGCTGAGCTCCTGCACTTCCTAGTTTTCGGTGCCGGTCATGTGATCGGCACAGCAGAGTGACATCATCTCTGCGTGCCTGATCACAGTGGCAGCAGGGAGACCGGGGAGATCAGCGCTGGAGGAAGTAAGTAAAGAGTTTATTATTTTACTATGGGCAGCAGCATGGAGGCCATATCTAACACGGGGGGGGGCACGTGCCATCAAAGGAGGGCGCAGGCACATATATGTGCCGCTCCCCCAGCCCATCACCGAGGTGCGGTTTTAGCACCACGGTGATGGACAGCGGCAGTGCATATTATATGAGCGGGAGCAGGAGATCTCCCGCTGCCTCCTGCAGCCTTCACCAGCCTCCCTCAGCCCCCAGCACCGCTCCAGAGCTGCCCCCACCTCCCCTGGGCCCTGCAGTATATAATCCGTATATTCGGATTATAAGACGCACCCCCTACTTTCCCCCAAAATTTGGGGGAACAAAAGTGCATCTTATAAAGCGAAAAATACGGTAAGTGGTACAGCAGCAGTCATCTAGCCATCAATATTAGATTAGTGGGCATCCGACTCTTGGCAGCTGTTGTACTGCCTTGCATGGTCCTTTCTCTGTTCACCAATTAGTGCATTATATCAGAAATTAAAGGGTGTTTTCCAAGAACAATGTGAAGTTTAATCATTAGATCTTGAAATAATAAGTTCCACAATTACATCGTGTTACTTTTTTTTTTTTTTTTTCCTGTGGAGACATAATCTTATAAATGTCTCCCTGCTATGTACTATGCAATGGCTGTGTCTGACCGTACAGGGACATGGTCTGATCATACCACAGCTCCTGGGCCGGGGAGGAAGCAAAAGAGTATACAGACATTACAGCACTGGATCACAAATTATTCTGAGGTAAAACATTTTTTTAAAAATGGTCAGGGAAATGTTTTACCTCACAACAAAAAATAAAAATCAGCTATGATCCCATGCTGTAATGTCTGTATAGTTTCCTTTCCTTCCTCCCCTGCCCAGGATATGTGGTATAATCAGACCACGTCAGATTCGGCCATTACACAGTATATAGCAGGGCACATATAAGATTATCTCAGCACAGGAACATTATGTTTAAACACATCCAATTGTGGAACTTATTATTATTCCAAGATCTATTGATTAAAATTAACTTTAAAATTAACTTTGAGGGAAAACACCTTTAAGTAAGCTTGTGTTCAAATCACCAAGGCTAGAGGGGTTATCCAGCTTATTTTTTTTTTTTTTCTTGTCATTTCACAATTGGACTACATTGGGGCAGGTAAGTAGATAGTAACTACCTACCTGTCCTACTGTCAGCCCCTCTCCCCCAGCTCAGAGCGATCATGTGACCACTCCTGCCGGGATTTTGCTGCTTCCTGTGATGTCATGTCGACAGGGGCGGGAGCTTATGCTCGCATTGTAGATGGGCATCACAGCCGACGTCATGTAGCCGCCCTGCTGGGCAGGTACAGAGCGTGGCATCCACGCACCCTCCCACACATCCCATAGTGCAGTGGTCTCTCTGCTTGTACTCTGCATGCAGCCTCCGATGCTGCTTGCAGGCCCGTGGCCCCCTTGCTGAACACTGCCTGTGCAGGGGGCCGTGCTGTCAGCACTTTATAGCAGATGACTGATTCCCGGGCACTCTGCAGAGCCAAGCTCTGTATACAGCTATGATCAGCGACGGCCAATAAGATGCCAGCAGCAGATCACTGGAGAAGCTGTATACAGAGCGTGTCCCTGCACAGCGCCTATAAATCAGTCATCTGATATAAAGTGCTGTCAGCAGTAACCCCTGCATCGTCAGCGATCAGCAAGGGGGCTGCGGCCGCAAGAGGCAGGACACAGAGGGAACGAAGACAGGTGAGAAGGATTTGTGTTTGTTTTTTTGCGTGTGTGAAGACTGGCAGACTAAGGGGCAATTCTACAAGACAGAGCACTGCTACAAGAAGAGGAGCCCAAGGAACATTACTACAGGATGGGGCACATTACTATAAGATGGGCACATTACTATAAGATGGGCACATTACTATATTATGGGGACAGGGATGGGCAAATTACTATATTATGGGTACATTACTATAAGATGGGCACATTACTATCACATTATTATATTATGGGCACAAAGATGGGTACATTACTATAAGATGGGCACAATACTATATTATGGGCACAAGGATGGGCACATTACTACATTATATGTGCAGTGGATGTGAGGTGATTGTGCTGTCACAGATGAGAGAAGCAGGATCACTGCTCTGTATTTCCAATCATTAGAAATACAGAGCAGTGACATCTCATCTGTGACCGCACCTATAATGTAGTAATGTGCCCATCCCTGTCCCCATAATATAGTAATGTGCTCATCTTTCCTGAACAGATTAGCTTTAAAAAATGTTTGCTGTTTATGTCGGACAACTCCTTTAAATAAAAACTACAAAATGTAACCACTCATCTCATTTATTATTATTATTATTTTTTTTTTTTTAAAGTATGTGATTCAAACCACGTTCACATGCTATTGGTGTATTATTTAGTAATGCTTCATGGCAATTAACAATTAAGTCAATGGTTTGTGATTTTCGGCTATAACTGTGGCACATGAATATGTGCTCTTTGGAAAAATGCCTGAATATTGAAAATTGCTGTGTTTTTTAATTTATAGAAGTTGGTGAGGGGCACATGACATTTTTTAGCACACATTAGTATTGTTTACAACCTCAGCCTTTCTGTGGCAAAATCTGCTTCCTGCCGGCGGTGCTAAGAGCCGACTTGCAGCAATGAATGTGTGCAGTTCTAATCTGAAAGAGGTGTCTGTGGTGTGACAAGCCATTGAATGTTCATTCTGGTATAAGATCCTTTTTTACTTAAAAACTATTATATATTATATATATTATATATATATACTTTTTTTTTTTTCAATAGCTGAAAACTATAAAGTATTAATGTTTTAATGTTCTGCTTAAATTAAATTACTTGTTTTTAATTGAGAAAAATATAAAACAAAATTTAAAGTTTGATATTTTCCACTCTTAAACACTATGGGGAGCAGTTGCTGAAATCCGACTGTAGAAGTACTGTAGATCTCACATTACAGCTGCAGTAAAGTGGGCAGAATCTGCTCTCCTGTGTGTGATGTCACCCCCCCCTCCCAATCTGGGTGTTTCCAAAAGGATAAGAAAGCATGAAGTTTAGGATCACAGTGCGGAGCCATTTTGTTGGTGGCCACAGAGTGATCCTAATATGTCTAAAGTGTCACTAAGGCCAGCTGCATAGTGCTGCACTGTATCCCGCACCGCACTGTATCCCAATGCCCCCACACTGCCTGCTGACTTTCCCAATGCCCCCACACTGCCTGCTGACTGTTTCCCAATGCCCCACACTGCCTACTGACTGTTTCCCAATGCCCCCACACTGCCTGCTGACTTTCCCAATGCCCCCACACTGCCTGCTGACTGTTTTCCAATGCCCCACACTGCCTACTGACTGTTTCCCAATGCCTTGCTGACTGTATCCCAATACCACATGCACTCACCTAAGACCTGCGTACTCTGCAGCCTGTCCTGTCAGCGATCACAGTACATAGCAGGGAGCAGCGGAAGCCTGAGGTGAGCATATGCAGGGAGGGGGGTCCACGGTAGAGTGGGGGGGTCCACGGCAGACTGCGGGGGGGGTGTCTGCGGTGAGGTGGGGGGGTTGAACGGCAGAGTGGGGAGCAGCGTGCCAGGATTCGTTACGGTGCAATCACCCCATCCATCCCGGCAGGTGTTAGGGGAAGTGGAGCACACATCATACGCTGTGAGCTCTACCAACATTGCACCGATTTCCTTCCTCTTCTGTGATCTGGACAGCTCAGGGGGCGCGTCCAGGTCACAGCAGGGAGCTGTCCTGTATTAAGTATAGGGTCGGAGCCCGACAACCAGACCCAATGCACAGGGGGCTGCCTTAAAGGAGGTGAGTAATTGTTGTTACACACAGCAAATCCAAGATGGCAGCCCCAAGTGTTTCAGTAAAACTAGAATTAAATTAATTTAATTTTGTATTAAAAATACTTGATTTCACAATCACTATTATTAATACAAAAATAAAAAAACGCGACACCTTACCTTTAAAGGGAATCTGTCACCAGGTTTTCCCTACCTCATCTGAGAGCAGCATGATGTAGGCAAAGAGACCCTGAATCCAACAATTTATCATTTGGTTTACTGGAGCGGTTCTGACACAAAGTTTCTAGATTTAGCAAGGCAGCAGACTGAGAAAGCTTTCCCCACCTACACCCGGTTCTATATTGTACATAGACAACAAGGAACTAATCACAGCAGGGGCGTGTCAGAGTACTGCAATGTAGTCCAGCAATGATAAGCTCCTGTCTGGCATATGGTACATATATTTGGTACATATATAGTACATGTGGTATATGGTGCATATGGTATACGGCACATATATATATATATATATATATATATATATATATATATATGTGTGTATATATATATATATACAGTACCGACCAAAAGTTTGGACACACCTCATTCAAACAGTTTGCTTTAATTTCATGACTCTGAAAATTGTAGATTCACATTGAAGGCATCAAAACTATGAATTAACACACGTGGAATGAAATACTTAACAAAAAAGTGTGAAACAACTGAAAATATGTCTTATATTCTAGGTTCTTCAAAGTAGCCACCTTTTGCTTTGATTACTGCTTTGCACACTCTTGGCATTCTTTTGATGAGCTTCAAGAGGTAGTCACTGGAAATGGTTTTCACTTCACAGGTGTGCCCTGTCAGGTTTAATAAGTGGGATTTCTTGCCTTATAAACGGGGTTGGGACCATCAGTTGTGTTGTGCAGAAGTCTGGTGGATATACAGCTGATAGTCCTACTGAATAGACTGTTAGAATTTGTATTATGGCAAGAAAAAAGCAGCTAAGTAAAGAAAAAAGAGTGTCCATCATTACTTTAAGAAATGAAAGTCAGTCAGTTTGAAAAATTGGGAAAACTTTAAAAGTGTCCCCAAGTAGTGCAGTGGCAAAAACCATCAAACGCTACAAAGAAACTGGCTCACATGATGACCGCCCCAGGAAAGGAAGACCAAGAGTCACCTCTGCTGCGGAGGATAAGTTTATCCGAGTCACCAGCCTCAGAAATCGCAGGTTAACAGCAGCTCAGATTAGAGACCAGGTCAATGCCACACAGAGTTCTAGCAGCAGACACATCTCTAGAACAACTGTTAAGAGGAGACTTTGTGCAGCAGGCCTTCATGGCAAAATAGCTGCTAGGAAACCACTGCTAAGGACAGATAACAGGCAGAAGAGACTTATTTGGGCTAAACAACGCAAGGAATGGACATTAGACCAGTGGAAATCTGTGCTTTGGTCTGATGAGTCCAAATTTGAGATCTTTGGATCCAACCACCCTGTCTTTGTCCGACGCAGAAAAGGTGAATGGATGGACTCTACATGCCTGGTTCCTACCGTGAAGCATGGAGGAGGAGGTGTGACTGTGTGGGGGTGCTTTGCTGGTGACACTGTTGGGGATTTATTCAAAATTGAAGGCATACTGAACCAGCATGGCTACCACAGCATCTTGCAGCGGCTTACTATTCCATCCGGTTTGCGTTTAGTTGGACCATCATTTATTTTTAAACAGGACAATGACCCCAAACACACCTCCAGGCTGTGTAAGGGCTATTTTACTAAAAAGGAGAGTGACGGGGTGCTACGCCAGATGAGCTGGCCTTCACAGTCACCAGACCTAAACCAAATGGAGATGGTTTGGGGTGAGCTGGACCGCAGAGTGAAGGCAAAAGGACAACAAGTGCTAAGCATCTCTGGGAACTCCTTCAAGACTGTTGGAAGACCATTTCCGGTGACTACCTCTTGAAGCTCATCAAGAGAATGCCAAGAGTATGCAAAGCAGTAATCAAAGCAAAAAGGTGGCTACTTTGAAGAACCTAGAATATAAGACATATTTTCAGTTATTCCACACTTTAAGTATTTCATTCCACATGTGTTAATTCATAGTTTTGATGCCTTCAATGTGAATCTACAATTTTCAGAGTCATGAAAATAAAGAAAACTCTTTGAATGAGAACGTGTGTCCAAACCTTTGGTCAGTACTGTATATGGTACATATATTTGGTGCATATGGCATTTAGTACATATATATGGTATATACGGTGCATAGTTACTTAGGTTGAAAAAAGACCTAGGTCCATCTAGTTCAACCTTCTTCCACCAATTCTACATTTGGTCACTAAGTCATTTATAACCAACAATGTTTTGTGTACTGAGGAAATCATCCAGCCCTTTTTTAAAAGCCGTTATAGTATCTGCCATTACTACCTCTTGTGGTAGGGCATTCCACAGTCTGACCGCTCTAACTATAAAGAACCCTTTTCTATTTAGCTGTCGGAATCGCTTTTCTTCCACTCGCAGTGAGTGCCCCCTGGTCCTCAGTACTGTCTTTGGAAGAAATAAGTCATGTGCCAGTCCTTTATATTGACCACACATGTGTTTATACATATAAATGAGATCTCCTCTGAGACGTCTTTTTTCTAAGCTAAACATATCTAACTTTTTCAATCTGCCATCATATGTGAGGCCTTCCATTCCTTGTAATAGTCTAGTTGCCCGCCTTTGAACTGACTCTAACTTCAAAATGTCCTTTTTAAAATGTGGAGCCCAAAACTGAATCCCATATTCCAGATGTTGCCTTACAAGTGATTTATAGAGGGTATACAATACGTTGGGATCACGGGATCTAATCTCTCTTTTTATACACCCTAGAATCTTGTTTGCTTTAGCAGCTGCTGCTTGACATTGAGTGCTGCTGCTCAGCTT
This sequence comes from Anomaloglossus baeobatrachus, assembly GCF_048569485.1. Lineage (NCBI taxonomy): Eukaryota > Metazoa > Chordata > Amphibia > Anura > Aromobatidae > Anomaloglossus > Anomaloglossus baeobatrachus. The sequence goes on along the minus strand of NC_134354.1, from coordinate 254,036,726 downwards.
ATTTGTAATGAGAATACCCAAGTCCTTCTCCTGTTCTGTAGTCCCGAGTTTACTTCCATTTAATGTATACGCAGCTATAGGATTACTCCGTCCTAGGTGCATTACTTTACATTTATCAACATTACATCTCATTTGCCAAGTATCTGCCCAGTCTGACATCTTATCCAGATCGTTTTGTAATATTGTACTATCAAGGTCAGTTTTTAATATCTGACTGACATATATTTGGTACATATGGTATATGGTACATATATTTGGTTCATATGGTACATCTATATGGTATATAGCATTCATATATTTGGTATATACGGTACATAAATTGGTACATATAATATATGATACATATATTTGGTACATATGGTAAATGGTACATATATTTGTTACATATGATATATGGTACGTATATATGGTATATAGGGTACATATATTTGGCACACATGGTATATGGTACATATATATTTGGGATATATAGTATATGAATACATGGTACATATATTTGATACATAAATTATCTGGTACATATGGTATAGATGTTACATATATATGGTACAAATGGTATATATGGTACATATACTTGGTACATATGGTATATGATACACTATAGGGTACATATATTTGGAATCTATGGTGGAAATATTTGGCACACATGCTATATGGTACATATATGGCACATGGTAAATGGTACATATATATGGTACATATGATATACAGTACATATATTTGGTACGTTATCTGGTACATATGGAATATGTTACATATATATGGTACAAATGATATATATATGTAGTATATCTATATGGTACATCTATTTGGCACATACGGTATACGGCACTTGTATATGGCACATATATGTGGCACTGGTGCTGTACCGCCTGGTCAGGCTGCCTAGAAGTCATGCAGGACCTCCATTTGAGCCGCCGTCAGGTGCTGCCCTCACCCCGCAGCTGGCACGTCCCATCCTCCATTATTCATGGCCATCCTGACCTTGTGTCTTATATAACATCCTCCTCATTGCTTCTCACGTGTATGCACAATCAGCAGCTGTGTCTCCCCGGCCGCAGCGTCATCCCCGCACAGTGGCGGACACGTCTCCCCGGTAAGCTTCCCTTTCACGTCCCCCCTGGCACATGCCCGTCCTCATCTCTGTCCCTTTCTGTGTGACAACTCCCCCTTCCTCCGTCACACAGCAGCTCTGCAGCTGATCTTCGGGTATGTAGCGGCTCCCCCTCTGTCTCCCCACATGGTACAGTCCGAGCCGCTTCTTCCTCTTACTCCTTCGGGACTGCGGCTAGGACAGTTCCATAGACTTCTAGAGCAGAGGGGAAAACAGCCGGCTCAATGCAGCAGTTCTGGAACAGCTGTACGGTCAGTTCTAAGTACTGGGGAGAGATGGGATTACGGGGCACAGGGCAGATGAGGGGCCGGTTAGAAGGGGAGGAGGGCGGTGGAGGCAGAGGACGGGGTGCAGACGCCCGGCAGTGACACTGGAGGAGGGTGATGGGGACATAAAGTGACTGGACCAGGGTGCTCTGACCAGTGCGTGGGCCCGCACATCAGGGTGGCCGGATGATGGCAGGACACAGGGCTTCTGTCCTAGCACTGGCCAGTGCACTGCAGATCAGTCATCTGTGGCTCCTGTCCTAGGTGATGGAAGCCTCTCCATCCAGTTACAATATATGATATAGATGGCAGGCGACAGTCAATAGAAGCTATACAAAGTCGTCCTAAACATCAGCACAGTTGAAATTTGTCAAAAATTGTAGAAACGTATGTTAATGATGTTAATGGAAAATGTAGCTGTTTACAGTGGTTTCAGTCCCTTACTTTATGGGCCCGTGTATAGCTGTTGCTTTATGCAGGGGCAGACAAGCTGTTTTCGCCTTGAATACTAAAGGGATTCAATGAGCGTAAGTAAATTCCATTTGTTTAGCACACTTTGTTTCATGGCTGTTCTCAGGAGTTGTCCTTGGAGACGGTAAAAGCCCGGTAAGATCACAATCCATTTTTCAATTAGAGTTAATGTAATAAAATGCCTGTGTGTACTACTCTGGATATTGCTGTGACAGGCTTGTGTTGGCGCCCCCTGGTGTCCATACCATTCCTTCCCAGACCTTTCACTAATGTGATCAGTGCTGGGAGATTTCTTATTGACTGGCCTGCACAGTGGCATGAATAATTCTGCCTTTTTGTGTACAAGACAATCTGGGTGGTAAGAACTTGTGACTGGGCATGTGTGGCCACCAGTGAAGGGCACATGAAGAGCTTAATCATAGGGGATCGAAGAACACCAGGGGGACATGGAACGGATGTAACAGCAGTACCTATGGACAGGAGCATCCTTTCTAAAAATCATTCCATCTCCTATGTTTCCATTACTCTTAGGCTTACTACACACTTTTTTTGCCAGTATTCATAAGCTCCATTTACTAGACTGAGACCAAAAGCGTGTCTCTGCTTTCATCTGGCTGGTATACTTTTTTTTTTCTGTATGGAATATCACAGTATGCAGAGGAGTCCAGTAAAAACATATAGTATGTTGCTTAACACAGGTAACAAATACATCAACATAAAATAAATAGCTTTGGCTCCCAGAATGAACGAAGTAAAAAACAATAAAATCCCTAAATCCTCAAGACCCCAAACAGCCAAGTCAATTATGGTCCTAAATGATTGTCTAGGAACATTTATTCTTTTTATTGTGCATTTTGTTTCCTGTGTAAGTCAACATATAGTGCTGGAGAAAAAGAAAGGAGTGAAAAAGGGGAACATATAATGCACCCATGACGTTTCACCAGTTTCTTTTTAAATTTCTCTCTGTTTTGGAGATATTAGCTTGTAAAGTTTTAGCACAGATTTGTCTCTTGGGGCGTGTACTTCTTCCTCTTCACAAATTTGACCAATCATAAACAGGTAACAACGCACAGGGGGGAAAAAGAACACGCCTCCTCTCCACTGATCTCTGCACCTAATGTGTAGGGAGACAGCAGAGCTGAGATATGTATTATTACAAACATTGCAGATCTCATCTAACAATGCTGTAATATCTGACTGTCGTGATATTATACATAACTCATCTGAGTCCTTACACAATAGCTGAAATGCAGCAGAAATAATAGGCTACATTCGCACTTTAAGGGAACATGGCCTTAAACTGAACATTTATGGTGAGCTACCTTACATTTCTATGTTATGCAACTGGTGTGAATGGTGACAATCTCTACACATTGCTGGATCTATAAAAGTAACAGAAAAAGGATGAAAGCGCAGGCACTGACAACATCACACCATCAAGACCACTGCCATGTACTGTTTATATATTTGTAAGACTTTTTATTACTTCCTTGGTCCCTTATCATTGATCTTATACTGTAACCTTTTTAAGTTGTAATCACAATTCACACTGTATATAATATAGCAATCACATAAAGATGTTATTTGACGTTTTTATTAATATAAAAGCACTTGTCTTTCAGATTTTCGGGGGTCTCCACTCCATCTACTACAGTCAGCCAAATCCTTCTCTGGCACCCCTCATAGTCTAAAGCAGTTGAGTCGAGAATTAAGAACATCCATGGAGGGAAAATACAAAGAAATAGCAGAGGTATTAAAAATGTCCCATGTTGCCTTATCAGAAAAATCCCTCTTTTAATGCCCCCACACACCACCTCCCCACAATTGATCACTGCTGGAGATGCACCTGAAGTCCTCAACACATTTCTCTTTTTGTTCAGGGAAGCTGCAGCAAGACAACTCACTTAATAACCTCATTATTTATTGTGGGTTTTTTTATTAAACAATTTTGTCATCTATCCCTCAGGAACTGTTCAGTCGTTCCCTCGCTGACAGTGATATGCGTTCTGCTCCATATGAGTTTCCAGAGGAAAGTCCGATTGAGAAGCTTGAGGAAAGGAGACAGCGTCTAGAGCGACAAATAAGTCAAGATATCAAGTAAGGCAACACAAAGTGAAAAAATAGAAATCTTTAACCCCTTAACGACCCATGACGTACTGGGTACGTCATGGATCGTGTGCCGGTAAGCGCCGCCCCCTGCCACCGGCAGGCGGCGGCGACGATCTGCGCACATATCAGCTGTTATCAACAGCTGACATGTGTGCCTGCTAGCCGCGGGTGGAATCGCTTCCACCCGCGGCCATTAACCCCTTACTCTGTGGAAAGAGCTGAAAACTACTGTTCACAAACGCTCTCCATCCAACCTCACTGAGCTCGAGCTGTTTACAAAGGAAGAATGGGCAAGAATTTCAGTCTCTCGATGTGCAAAACTGATAGAGACATACCCCAAGCGACTGCAGCTGTTATCGCAGCAAAAGGTGGCGCTACAAAGTATTAACTTAAAGGGGACGAATAATATTGCATGCCCCACTTTTCAGTTTTTTATTTTTTACAAAAATTTAAAAGAAGCAATAAATATTGTTCAACTTCACAATTGTGTCCCACTTGTTGTTGATTCTTTACCATAAAATTTAAAATTTTTTATCTTTATGTTTGAAGCCTGAAATGTGGGAAAAGGTTGAAAAATTCAAGGGGGCCGAATACTTTCGCAAGGCACTGTACAGAACAGAGCAGCTGATCTCAGCACTTTAAGAGCTTGTGTTTTTTCTGCACATGTTTTAATTGTAAAAGACGCTGCTCTTAACTTGTTGATACTGTAAATTGAAATATCATTCTGCTCTTTTTTTTTTTATTTGCGGATTTGAGCCATCAAAGCATTTTTCCAAATTTGCAGCCTGTCACTCCAGTCAGCATTTTTGCAGCATTTTTCACTTATTCAAATCAATGGGGAAAAAATGCAAGTAGAACCACATCAAAAAACATGCATATTTTACATCTTCTTTTCACCTGCCAGCACTCTGGGATTTGGTGCAGAAAAATGTGCTGTAAATACTCAACATGTACATATACCCTAACCCCTCAGATGCCGCTGTCAGTTATGAATTCAGTACCTGAGGAGTTTGACAAAGTGTGATCGCTACTTTGTCAGTCCATTAGGACCCCCGCAACACGATCGCAGGGTGCTGATGGGTTGAGGACAGGCAATCATGAAGCTTGTGGTTCTCAGAATATGGCAACCCAAACGCAAATTGTTTTTTTTTTTTTGTTTTTTTTCAAATAGTGTATCAATTGTGCAAAACTAATAAAACATAAAATATACACATTGTTTATCGCCATATTCGTACTGACCCACAGAATGAAGATAGCGTTTTATCTATGCACGAAGACGAACAGCATAACATTTTAAATGCAAGAAAATAGGGCTAGAATTGCGGCTTTGTTTATATTATTTCCCATAAAGTGTTAAAAAAAAGTTTATTAATAAAGATATAAGTACTCAAAAATTATACCATAAAAAAAAACAAGCCTCATATATGCCAAAATCTTAAAATAGTTACATCTCCTGGAATGTGACAACAGAAAAGTGGAAAACTGAAATGGTTTGGTATAAAAGCCAAAACTGGCTGTAATGCCAAGGGCTTAAAGGGGTTGTCCACTACTTTAATGGACAACCCCTTTAAGGAAGCCAAATATATTTGGCTAGAAAATATTTTTTTTCATTTGTTTATTTAACAGCCAAAGTATAACAGTTGCAAGTTAGAAATATAACCAACACATAATGATACAATAAGGAGGAATCATAGCATAGTCATGAATAACAGTAGAATCCAATAGCTAATCAATGCAAAGTAGCAATGTTCTTACCCAACATAAGTAGGCTGTACAAATGAAGTACCTGAAATATATAAAACTAACTAAAAGGAGAACTAGAATAACAAAGTAACCACTTCTGCCATCGGGTGCCAATTTTAACATATTTTTAAAGTATCCCAGACCATAAATAACAGATTACATCTCGTAGGTAAAAACTCCTTATAAGCACTACATTCAGGTGGATATTGACAGGGAGGAGTTCCACATTTCCCAGACCGTAACCAACTTTTCAGGGTATCCTCTGTTTTGGTATAGAGTACGTTCGAATAGAATTATTGTAGTGACTAACTCTATCCAAGCTCATGTTGGGTGGGAGTTGGACAAAGGTGACGCCGAAACGTGCGCGTTGGGGCTGACGTCACATGTGAGCACAGGTCTCCCTCTGCACAGGTAAAAATCTTCTACTTTACATCCACCATGTCTCTAGTTAAGCGTTTTTTACATACATCTGCTTTAGATACTCTTGCATAACAGGCCATGTAAACTAAACTTAGTACTGCTAATGTACACCGTTCCATAACATTTTCTTACATTGTACATTACAGCCATTACTACTATATATACCCATGTGAGTGTTGATTATAGCGAATATGGTTCTGGCCCTTTAATATTACTGATGATCGATATTATATGTGTCCATTATCACATATATAAAATAGACACCACAGGGTTAGGCCCTTTGTTCTTGCATGCCTGTTATAGACATTATACTTGTGAATATATGTGTTAATGTGATATGGTACCGTATATTTAAAATTTTTTCATAACTTTGTAACACCTGTGCAGTGATACCTGTCCTTGACCTCTTTATAATATTTGTACATGTGATGCTCCTTTTCTAGGCTCTCTGCCTGTTGGTATTCATTTTAAATAATAAAACTTGTTATACTTTTGACCAAATCGGTTTCTCTTAGAATTTTTGTTCTAAATTTCGGTGCCTAAAAGGGGAACTAGAATAACAAAGTAACCACTTCTGCCATCGGGTGCCAATTTTAAAATATTTTTAAAGTATCCCAGACCATAAATAACATTACATCTCGTAGGTAAAAACTCCTTATAAGCACTACATTCAGGTGGATATTGTCAGGGAGGAGTTCCACATTTCCCAGACCGTAACCAACTTTTCAGGGTATCCTCTGTTTTGGTATAGAGTATGTTCGAATAGAATTATTGTAGTGATTAACTCTATCCAAGCTCATGTTGTGTGGGAGTTGCCCATCCAATGTAGGGCTATAAGTTTCCTAGCCATAAAGAGAGTCTCCCGTAGGAAAATTTTGATGTGATGGGTCCAAGACCCCTCGTCTAGAACTCTGAAAAGACAGAGCAATGGGTCAAGGGGTATGGGGGAGCAGGCCAGGGAAGATAGAATCGAGACAACCTCTTGCCAAAAAGAGGCGATCACTGAACAACTCCAAATCATGTGGATAAAGTCTGAATCTTCAATATGACATCTTAGACATTCTGAGGTTGTCAGGTGGCGCATCTGAAATAATCTCAGTGAGGCTAAATATGCTTGGTGTACTATGTATAGTTGAGTCATTTTGTTATTGATTGAGGGGAAACCTTGTGCTAGAAAATATTAACTTAAAGAGAACCTGACAGCTGAGCAGCATGTATCTGGCACTGGTTGTATGATTTCATCCATTTTTTACTCTGAAAGCTGCGTATTTCAGAGAAAAACCTAGTTTAATAATTGCTGGTGACTGAGCTGCATTGGACAGGTAGGTACCGAGACAGCTTCTTCTGCCCGCCTCCTGGAGGGAGAGACCTGTCACCCCATCGCAGCAGGCGGAAGAAGCCGCCCGAGACCCACCTGTCCAATATAGTCTCCAGTGCGGCAATTCAATTGTTTTTCTCTGAAACACCGCAGTGTTTGAGTCAAAAATACCTGGCTGAGATTGTACAGCCAGCGCCTGATACATACTGCGCATGTATAATCTGTCAGGTTCCCAATAAAATAAGGAATCAACAAAGGTATAAAGAATGTCTGCCAATGCTAAAAACCACCCAGAACAAAACTAAATGAGTAGGATGATAAAGAAGAAACTATAGGGTACATTTAAGGAATTAAGTGGAAGCAATTACGGTAGATAAAGGAAGACTTAAACAATAGCGTTGTCTACTAGTATTATTACTAAATGATAATTGTATTTCTTTCACCTTCTTTCCTTGCCCTAATATGTTTCACATTGCCTTTGAGTTCTTTCTCATCCGTATTTCCAATCTGCTGTTGATTCTCCCCAGACTCGAGCCTGACATTTTACTTAGAGCAAAACAGGACTTTATGAAAATCGACAGCAGCTCAGACTTACAGTGAGTCACTCCTTTTATCTTCCTGACATTGTATTGTCTGCTTGTACGTATCATTTACCCTCTCTTCTGTTCACCTTGTCACATCCTCCTCTTGTCTCCTTACATTCTCTTGTGCTCTGTTTTCCTATCCCTTTTGGTTTCCCAGGGTATACAAAGAAGAACATGAAGATTTGGTGGATCATTTCTCTAAAGAGGCTTTTCTTGAAAGAGAATATCTCAGAGTGTCCATTGCAGGTGATGAAAAGTGTGGGGTAAGTGCTTCATTATTTAGATATTAGATCTTTAGACATACATATATTTTCCCCGTAAATCATCTGCAACGTATCACATTATATAAGCATGCAGTGCGATACGGTGCTAATTGTCTTACATTATTGTATAAAAAAAATGCACACATTACGATCTTTTTTTTTTTTTTCAATACTGTATACCATTGCATAAAATACTGTTGTTTACTAAGCCATTCCATACCTCTAAAAAAGTACTGCTGACACATGCTGGCCACTCTTTAGGTTTATGTTGGGAAAATGGAGACCCCTGAATTCCATAAGCTTTTCTGATTTCAAAAATAGGGTTAAATGTGATGAGTGAGTGATGAGAGGGTCTTAGTACAGTATCAAAGTAAAACTCCACCTTTAATTAAATTTGGCTAAAAATATATCAGATGGAAAGTCTGGACATGGCAGCCTCTGAGTGAGGAGGAATGGAGGATTAGTGAGCTTACCTTTAACTTCAATTGTTTTTATATACTAGAAGGTGGCCCGATTCTACGCATCGGGTATTCTAGAATTTACGTATTGTGTAGTTCATGTATGATTTTTGTTATATATATATAGATGTTGTTGTGTGTAGTTACCAAGTGTTTGTGTAGGGGCTGTACATGTTCTGGGTGTTGTCTGGGTGTGACGGGGGGTGAGAGCGGTGTTGTATGTGTGTTGTGTGTGTTGCGTTGTTTGTGGAGCGCTGTGTGTCTGTAGCGTTGTGTGTGTGTGTTGCGCGGTTTGTGTGGGTGTGGTGTGTTTTGGGGGAAGGTATGTTTTGTGCAATGTGTGTGTTGTGCAGTATGTGCGTATATTTATGTATGCCGCGGTGTTTGTGTGTTGGGTGCTGTGTGTGTGCGGCGTTGTCTGTGTGTGTGTGGGTGTCTGTGTATGGCGGTGTTTGTGGTTCCCAGTGTGTGTGTGTTGGGGGGAGGTGTGCACCTCCCATCGTGCTTCATCCCCCATGCTGCGCACCCCCCATCGTGCCCATCCCCCATGCTGCGCATTCCCCATCGTGCGCCATCCCCGATGCTGCGCACCCCCCATCGTGCTCCATCCCCCATGCTGCACACTCCCTATCGTGCTCCATCCCCCATGCTGCGCACTCCCCATCGTGCTCCATCCCCCATGCTGCGCACTCCCCATCGTGCTACATCCCCCATGCTGCGCACTCCCCATCGTGCTACATCCCCCATGCTGCGCACCCCATCGTGCTCATCCCCCATGCTATAATAGTTCTCCTATTATACTCAGAGGAGTATAATAGGAGGACTATAATAGGAGGAGTAGTCCTGGGGGGAGAGGAGTATAATGCCGGCTCCCTGCACATGTGTACCGGGAGCCGGTGTACGCTGGTAACTATGATACACATCGGGTAACTAAGGGACCTTAGTTACCCGATGTGTATAATGGTTACCAGCGTTCACCTGCTCCGTCACGATCCCAGCATCGCAAGGGTATGTCTGGCGCTGCTGGGATCGTGACGGAGCCGGTGTACACTGGTAACTATGATACATATCGGGTAACTAAGGGACCTTAGTTACCCGATGTGTATAATGTTTACCAGCGTTCACGGGCTCCGTCAAGATCCCAGCATCGCAAGGTTATGTCTGGCGATGCGTGCGGAGGGCCGGGGCGAGCGGCCAATCCATGCGGAGGGCGGGGCCAGGCCGAGGAGAGCGACCAATCCGTGGGGGGGCGAAGCCGAGGCGAGGCGAGCAGCCAATCCGTGCGGGGGGGCGGGGCCATGGCGAGCCCAGCGGCCAATCAGCTTTGTGTCACCGTAAGGACACAATTTTGGAGCAAGACAGACAGACAGACAGAATTTTTATATATTCCTTGCATTATGCAGGTACATGTTTGCGCTAATCTAACACTAATATCTTTTTCCACTTAATAAGTCAATAAATATAAAAACAAACAAACAACTAAACAGATAAACAATTCAATGCAGAAAACATTTTAAGCTATATTGTGTTCATGGGTGTTTTGAAAACTATTCACATTTTACTTATGTGTTAACTTATTATGTAACAGTGATATCATGCGTGCCAGTTACAACCTTTGGTAATGGCTATGAGAGATAACTAGTACACCAGATACATGAGACATTGTTGAAGGATTAAGTGAGCCCCCAATATATAGTCTTGCACGGTTTGAAGCGTGTTGAGATCATGTTGGATCCTTCCTTTTCTCGTCATATGCTGTCATGGGAGATGCAGGTTTCCCCTATACACATTAGATTGACTACTGGTTGTGGCAAGATCCGTTGGTTTGGGGTAATATATATGAACAGTTTATCTGGAGACCAGGACCTACATTTTTTGGTATTTGGAAGATTACCTTACAAAAGGATTATCTTCACTGATACATTTTATTGGCTTCAGGTCAACCTCCTGAAACTCAGATTGTTGTTTCTATTTCCCACAAGTCCCTTCCACCTTGTTTGGGACTCTTATGTTTGAGTGCAGACAGAAAACTTGACAACGGTGGTGTACATGAACCACCAGAGGGGTATTAGGAGCACTTCAACCATGAGAGAATCTACCAGAATGGGCATCTAGAGCACAACATTTCTCAGCCGGGAAATTCTGAATTCAGGAGAGTTGGCTTTTTACAATTCTTCAGCCAGCTCAGTCCTTGTTGAGGCACTCCTGATGTGGACATCTTTGCATCCTATCTCAAGCACAAAAGGCTAGGTCTTAGGGTACCGTCTCACTAAATGACGTACCAGCGATTCCAACCACGATACGACCTGGTCAGGATCGCTGGTGCGTCGCTACATGGTCGCTGGTGAGCTGTCAATCAGGCAGATCTCACCAGTGACCAGCCACCAGCGACTCTGCACTTGGTAACCAGGGTAAATATTGGGTAACTAAGCAAAGCGCTTTGATTAGTTACCTGATATTTACCCTGGTTACCAGCGTATACCGCTTAGCGCTGGCTCCCTGCACACATAACCCGGGTAAATATCGGGTAACTAAGCAAAACGCTTTGCTTAGTAACCCGATGTGTACCCTGGCTACGTGTGCAGAGAGCCAGCGCTAAGCAGTGTACGCTGGTAACCAGGGTAAATATCGGGTAACCAAGCAAAGCGCTTTCCTTAGTTACCCGATATTTACCCTGGTTACCAGGGTACGCTGCTTACACAGAGTCGGTGCCCGTTGGTCTCCCGCCGTCAAACACGCCGATGTATGCTGCATAGCGGGAGACCAATGAGCAAAAAATGAACCAGAACAGTGTGTAACGATCAGCGATTTCACAGCAGGGGCCAGGTCGCTGCTTAGTGTCACACACAGCGAGAACGCTGATGAGGTCACTGGTACGTCACAAAACCTGTGACTCAGCAGTGATCTCGCTAGCGAGCTCGCTATGTGAGAAGTACCCCTTAGCCTGGCCACCATGAAGGGGCAGATTTTAGAACATCTCATTCTTTTTCAGCGCTTTCTGGTCTTCTACAAGTAGGTTAAGATTTTGATCCAGGGAGAGGCCCACTGCATCCCTCTTTAGAAGCATACAGTGGACCCTTTGGACCAGGGCTGTGGAGTCGGTAAGCCAAACCTTTGACTCCAACTCCTCAATTTCCCTTGCATCGACTCCGACTCCACGCCTCCGTCCCACATGTATTGCTTATATTTAAGTGTTTATTGTAGTACAATGTGAACATCAGACATTTAATCATTTTTATGATACAATAATCAAGATATTTAGAGCATAAAACATATTTATTGGAATACAACTTTAGAACACAAAAAACTGTAATAAATTGTAAATATGTAATACACTATGTAATATAGATTATACAGTGTGTATATATATGTATATATATATATATATATATATATATACACACACACACACACACCGTATTTTTCGCTTTATAAGACGCACCTGATTATAAGACGCACCCCCAAATTTGGTGAAGGAAAAGAGAATTTTTTTTTTAATGTTAAATTTAAATGGGGTCCATCTTATAATGCCAGTGTCCGTCTAACAAATCATATAGGGTATATGTCCCTCATAGCCCCCCATCCTAAAATTAGCCCCCCTTAATCTGGATATGGCCCCCTTATATTGAATATAGCCCCCTTGTGCTGGGACACGTCCCCCTGTGCTGCCCAGGGCCCCTATAGATGGTACACCTCCCCTGTGTTTGATATGGCCCCCATGTGTGCTGCCCATGGCCCCTATAGATGGCACACCTCCCCTGTGTTAGATATGGCCCCCATGTGTGCTGCCCATGGCCACTATAGATGGCACATCTTCCCTGTGTTTGATATGGCCCCCATGTGTGCTGCCCATGGCCCCTATAGATGGCACATCTCCCCTGTGTTAGATATGCCCCCCATGTGTGCTGCCCATGGCCACTATAGATGGCACATCTCCCCTGTGTTAGATATGCCCCCCATGTGTGCTGCCCATGGCCACTATAGATGGCACATCTCCCCTGTGTTAGATATGCCCCCCATGTGTGCTGCCCATGGCCACTATAGATGGCACATCTCCCCTGTGTTAGATATGCCCCCCATGTGTGCTGCCCATGGCCACTATAGATGGCACATCTCCCCTGTGTTAGATATGCCCCCATGCTGCTGCCCATAATAAAATAAAACACTCTTTCCTTCTCAGCGCTGTCCCTCCTCGTGTCTCCCACCTCGCAGTTGAGCTCCGGCTTCCTGCACTTCCTAGTTCTTGCTGCCGGTCATGTGATCGGCACGGCAGAGTGATATCATCTCTGTGTGCCTTATCACAGACAGCAGCAGCAGGAGACGGGAGATCAGCGCTGGAGGTAAGTAAAGCTTTTTTTATTTTACTATGGGCAGCAGCACAGGGGCCATATCTAACACAGGGGGGATCATGTGTGATCAAAGGAGGGCGCAGGCAGAAATAATATGCCCCGCTGCCCCAGCCCCTCAGCGTGATGCAGTTTCAGCACCACGTTGCTGATGGACAGCGGCTGTGCATATTATATGAGCGGGAGCAGGAGATCAAACGCTGCAGCTCGCAGCTGTCACCTGCCCCCAGCATGGCTCCAGAGCGGACCCTGCAGTATATATATACATATATATATATATATATGTATGTACACACACCCCTTCCCCCCCACCCCATCCCCGTATATTCGGTTTATGAGACCCACCCCCTACTTTCCCCCAAAATTTGGGGGAACAAAAGTGCGTCTTATAAAGCGAAAAATACGGTGTATATATAATAGTGTGTGTATGTATGTGTATATAAACACGATGTAATAAACTATGTAAGTGGCAAACACAGTTTTAAGCAAAAATATACTAAATAACATTTGTGCAGTCTATGAATTTGTTCTAAGAAATAGAATTGCTTCCATCAGATCCTCCTTCATAGGTGACCTCAAATCTGACCTAATAATTTTAAGGCTAGAGAACAACCGCTCTACACTAGCTTGGGTTGGAGGCAAAGCCGTAACCACAAAGGCAACATCTCTAACAATTTCCGGGTATAAAGGAATTGCCTCATGCACAGTCATTTTTGATGAATGGTTGAATTTTTTTATTTCTTTGAGAGCAAGTGAAACATTTTGCTGAAATATGGTCAATCTGCTTACAATAGGAGACAGAGTGAAATCTTTTTCCTAGCGGCAACGCTTTGCCTGCTCCATGTCATCCAAATTCTTGTCAAAGTTAAACTCCTCATCTGATGAAGATGAAGATATGGCAGCAGTAGCACTGTCAGGACCCAAGTCCTCTTGCGCCTGGCAGTCCTGTAGGCCACTCATCCTAACTGCTACCTCAGTCAGAGCTTCTATTCCTTTAGTAAGCTGTTGATCATCAAGCAGTATATGATGACTTGGGTCCACATAAACAGCTTCCAGAAGAATTGTATTTTCCAATAGCTGTGTCTCTCTCCATTTTATTGAAGCAGAAATGCCATCTGCGATTAAACCTACTCTTTGAGACAGGCAAAATAGCAAGTTCTTCCACTCCCTTATGAAAGTGCCAGAAGTTAAATCCTCAGCTTGTAATTTTTTAGTCACGGTAAATGGATGATTAAGCAATTCCTTCAATTCAGCCACCTGTGTCCATTAACCTTCATTTAGGGTTACTAGAGGGTACACCATATCTATATGAAATGGTTTTAGTTCAAGCAATCGCTCAATCATTATATAAGTGCAGCCCTACCGACTGGTTTGATCGACAATTGCCCCTTTCCCAGCACATCTCTTCAAGATGGAATCAATTTTGGGGGTTCTCGAGGCAATAACCAATTTCCTCACTTTTCCAATCAGATTTCCAGCATGTTCCTCTTGCAGACTATAGGGGGATGCAATATCGTTAATGAATTATCGTCGGGGTCACAGTGTTTGTGACACACATCCGGCGTCATTAACGATATTGCAGTGTGTGACAAGTACGAGCGACCTTAAACGAACGCAAAAGCGGTCAAAATCGTTTCCCTCGTTTGCCGCGGAGAGGTCGTCCTGAAACTAAAAATCGTTCTCTGCTTATTAGCGATGTTGTTCGTCATTCCTGCGGCAGCACACATCGCTGTGTGTGACACCGCAGGAGCGAGGAACATCTTACCTGCGTCCACCGGCAAAGCAGAAGAAAGGAGGTGGGTGGGATGTTACGTCCCGCTCATCTCCGCCCCTCCGCTTCTATTGGACGCCTGCCGTGTTACGTCGCTATGACGCCGCACGAACCGCCCCCGTAGAAAGGAGGCGGATCGCCGGCCAGAGCGACGTCGCAGGGCAGGTAAGTGCGTGTGACGGGGGTAAGCGAGGTTGTGCGGCACGGGCAGCGATTTGCCCGTGTCGCACAACCGACGGGGGCGGGTACTATCGCTTGGGATCTTGCTAGCGAGATCGGAGCGTGTAAAGTACCCTTATCTCTTATTGCCAGCTGTAGCGTGTGCACAACACAGCGCATGTGATGAATATAAAAGTGTTTTGAAGCAGCTTCAACAAGATCATCTAATTCTAAAGTATCATTTTGCTGTCCTTCTGTTGTAATATCTGTTTGTTCCTCAGTTACATGAACAGCACAGTGGCCTTCTAAGGCTAAGTTCACATTTCCGCTAAAATGTATCAGTCACAATCCGCTGCTCTTGTAAACAACGGAATCCGTTTAGCGGATTCCGTTGCTCCCTTAGACTTGTATGAGGATTGTGACTGATGATGCTGCGTTGCACCCTCCGCCCGACTGATCAGTCGTGGAACGACTGACCGCCGGGCGGGAGGAACGCAGCATGTAACGTTTTTTGAGCAGCGCGATCCGTCTGATTTCGCTGCGCATGCTCTCTGGCTCCCTGCACACGTCACCAGCTTTGGTTGGTTACCCGATATTTACCCTGGTTACGGTGCAAGGAGCCAGCGCTAAGCGGTGTAGGCCCGTAACCAAGGTAAATATCGGGTAACCAAGGTAAACATCTGGTGCTTTGTTACCCGATATTTAGTCTGGTTACGTGTGCAGGGAGGCCGACACTTCCCTGCTCGGCCCCGCCCCCTCCCGCACTCCGCACATGTGTGTACACACACACACACACACACACACACACACACACACCTGTCCCCAGCCATGCAGACCGCAGCACTGCCACTGACATCCTCAGCGCCTGGCCCCGCCCCCCGCTCGGCTCCGCCCCCTCCCGCATTCAGCATGTGTATACACACACACTCTCACACAAGCGACGCATGTGACTAATACAAAACAACGGAAATGTGAACTTAGCCTTAGGCTAGGTTCACACTTCCGTTGTTTTAAATCCGTCAGGTCCGTCAGCAACGGATCAGTCGTTTTTAAGTTGTCAACTGATGCAACGGATGTGTTTTTCACAGGATTTCTTTCACAGGAATCCTGTGAAAAAACTGATCCATTGCGTCCGTTGCATCCGCTATGCGTCCGTTTTTTGACGGATCAGTCATGATCCGTTTGTGTTTGGGACAGCCCAGTGGTCGTGCCAAACCTGCTGGGCATGCTCAGTAGAGCATGACGGAATCCAGCGCTGGATTCCGTCGTAAGACGGATTATGACGGAATCCAGCACCATAGACATACATTACAAGTGTGACGGACTGCGGCGGATTCCTGCGTGGTGCGTCAATTTTGACGGCCAGAAAAACGTTACATTGCTCCCCACCCAGCGGTCAGTCAAAAAACGACAGACCGCGACGCAGCGGACGCAACGCAGGGTCATCAGTCGCAATCCGCCACTAATGCAAGTCTATTGGACACAGCGGAATCCGCTAAACGGATAGCGTTGTTTACCATAGCAGCGGATTAAGACTGATACATTTTAGCGGAAATGTGAACTTAGCGTATCTCAAACATACTGAATCCTACATTTTCTTCTCGCTGTTGTTCATTGCTCTCATTCATCAGTTTAATTGTACTTATGTTTGAAGCATTGTTTTCTGAGGATCCGTTTTTTGGGCTAAAAAACGGATCCTCACAAAGAATGAGCATGTCAGTTTGTGGCGTTTTTCTGATCTGCTTTTGCTATTGCAAACATCTATAAGCGAAAAAAACAGGTGAAGCGGCTTTTTAAAAAGCTGATCTGCTTTTGCAGCTGACAAACTTATCCTCAACAAACGCAGCAAAGACACCGTGTGTGAATGTAGCCTTAGATCAAGAATAGAACAGCCATTTATAGTACACTTCATAACTTTCCCAAATTCCTATGAAAAAATATTCAGAACATTCTGCATTGCACTACTGTATCCAATTTATTACATATTTTAGGAGTCGGAGTCGGTCTATTTTATATCGACTCCAACTCCACCAAAATGAATACAGACTCCGACTCCACAGCCCTGCTTTGGACCTCAACTTGATTGTGTCTATGCTTCAAAACCATATGAGCCTCCCTCTGACCTCAAGCATTTCTGCAAAATTCTTCTACTTGAAATTGTCTTTTCTGATGGTGTTCTGCTCAAAAGGTGTCGCAAGGCTCCCTTCTTCATTCTCTATAACAAGGGTGCAAAATTTAATTTTCTTGGGGGATGCACATGAGAGATTGTGACTGTTGTGGAGGGCTGAATCAACAGGCTAAAATTAATTTTGCTCAATATTAATATAAACATATTAACCTCTTCACCTACTTTGTAAGTTTACATCATGGTTGGATAGAGGTTCATGACCTAACATCATAGTGATTGTGTAGGTACAAGAGCTGTGCCCACACAATCGGCGCCAGTAGCTTAGCGTAAGTGTTAGCCGAGCTCTGGCTTACACAGCCAGGGATGGTTCTCGCGCCCACCCCTGGCTGTCTAACTCCCTAAATGCTGCGATCAAAAGTGATTGCAGCAATTAGTGGGTTGGGAGAGGGAGTGTGCTTCCTCTCCCATGCGATCAGGACCCCCACAACGTGATCACGGGGGCGTGATCATTGCCACAGAAACCTGAGGTGGCCATGACGACTTCTGGGTCAGCCAGCTACAGCAAGCCAATTAGATCATGCCAGCAGCATTCTCTAAGAAGCCTCTGTCAGTGTCACACTGACAGGTGTAATGTATCGCAATACTTGTGCATTGCAGTATGTTACACTAGTGATCAGATTAATACAAGGTAAAGTTAAAAATAGTAAAAAAAAATTGTATTTTTAAAAATCACAAAATAAAGAACAAAAAGTGAATACAATATTATACCTATAAATACATATATTTATGTAAAAACAAAAATACACCTACTCCATGATCTTCCCAGCTCGTCTGGTTCATCAAGAGTGTTCCTTTTCTTCACCTCTCCTGCGGAAGCGGATGATTGGATCAACTCGCTGAAAAGGAAACGCTGATGCGCTGCTGATTCGGGCGTTACCCTGGTGATCATTGTTGTGTCTGCATCGCGGTTTCGACCCACCTCCCCTTTTCTCTTCCGGAGTGAGGACGGAATTGCGATTCCCGTTTCTGGGGCGTTGTGTTTGAAATCGCTGTTGCGATCGATTTTTGATCTTCCACTGTTGGAATCCTGCGTCCCTCGTTATTGAAGGCGCGAAATAATTTTTCCTCCTTTCCTCCTGTTTTGTAAGTGGAGAGGGGTTCGGGATCGCTGTTGCGCCCGCTCCCCGATCTCCTGGTTCCAGATTGCTGATGAGCTGGTGATTATGTGAAGATGCGCTGTTGCGATTGCGACCCTCCGGACGCTTGTGGGCCCCCAGATGCGACCAATATGGGTCCTCCACTGAGCCAGTTATCTAACCCCCCCCGCGTCTGGATAACTGGAGGCGGGCCGGGGCTGCGTTCTCGGATATGACATGGCCTGCGATCATTGCTGAGTTCAGTTTGTGTCCAAGAGTCCCGGATTACCGCCACTTCGGTCACAGTTGCGTCGCTTGTGGGGCCTGGACTGAGATGAGGTCCGACGGGACTTGGGCCGGACCGTTGCTGCGTCACCAAAAGCACCTTCAAGCGGACTCATGTTATCCTGTATTTCTCGGTCCGGTATGGGACTCCATTTTGGGATCGCACTATTCTGCAACACATCTAAGTTCACAATGTTGGTTTCTATTGTAGAGCTTTATGAAGTTTCTTAGGCTACCACGTATTATAGTATCTCATAACCTAATGCTACTTGCAACTATCCCTTTGGTTTCCTCCACACTCTCATTCTTCCCCCCCCTCTCCTGCTCAACCCCCTTATCCCTGCCCCCTCTTACTCCCCCCCCTTCCCACCCACACCAACCCTTCTGCCCTTCCTGTCCCCTCAATCTCTCTCCCCCACAGTCCTTTTCCCCTTGTTTTCAACCCCCAATTCCCCCCTCCCTCAACACCCCCCCGCTTCCCCCATGCTCCCTCCCCCTCCATACCTCTCCTTCTTCACACTTTTCCCCCTTCCTCCCCCCTCCATATCTCTCCCTCCTCCACACTCCCCCTCACCCCCCCTTTTTTTTTTTTTTTCTTCTTTCCCTCTCTCTCTCTCTCTCTCTCTCTCTCCCTCCTATCTCCTTACCCCCCTATTCTTTCCCTTAATTATGCATGTTATAGGTTATGTAGCAAGGTAATTGATAAATTTAAGCTGTTGGACTGCAGGAGCCGCTCAAGTCTTTGTTTGAGGACACCCCCGTACCAAGTACATTATCTAGCCACGTTGGTTCACCCTAGTCGTTGCTAGGGAATATCTCTCCTGGTCACACTATTGGACCAGTTCTTGTCGGCTGCGTAAGTGCAGCCGATTGTTCGCATTCAAGGGTACGTTCACCCAAGTTCTACTGTAGGTTAAGTTCTTGACATACTTCATTTAGTCTAGCAGGTGATATCTTTCAATGGCTTTAAACTTAATGACATGGAATGTTAGGGGACTGGGCACAGCCAGGAAAAGGGCGGCAGTATTTGCACATATCAAAATATCCAAAGCTCAGATCGTATGTTTACAAGAGACCCACTTATTGGTAGAGACCACTAGAGTGCTTCAGAAGCCTTGGGTTCAATGGTCAGCCCATTCTGTTCATTTCTCATATTCTAGGGGAGTATCAGTGCTAATCCACAAAACATTGCGCTGGGACCCAGGTAGGTTTATAAAGGATAATGATGGGAGTTATGTATTTATCCAAGCTCACATTGATGGGGTAATGATAGTGATCCTAGCCATATACATCCCCCCTGCGATGGGAATTTCGATACTGTATGAGGCGGCTAAGTTTGCCTCGCAATTCCCGCAAGCTCTGGTGCTCTGCATGGGGGACTTTAACTTGATCAATAACCCAGAACTGGATAGATTCAGCGCCCGACAGATCTCGATCTCTCATACAATACAAACCAGACTGAGCGCATTCCTACAGGAGGTGGGATGGCGTGACATGTGGCGGTTCTATAATCCAGTATTGAGAGAGTACACATGTTATATTCCGGGGAAAAATTCTTTATCTAGGATTGACTACATCTGTGGGAATGAGAGAGTCTGTGCTCATATACAAATGGTATGCCACTTGCCCAGATCAGTATCAGACCACTCCCCGGTATTTGTCGGCATTAAATGGGAGGGATGTAAGTCACACAGATTGTCACGGATAATTAACCCTTGGTGGCTTTCACTTTTCGGAACCAACGATAGGATTCCTGACCAAATTATGGCACATACTAAAGGCTACTTTACACTCTGCGATATCGGTCCCGATATCGCTAGCGTGGGTACCCGCCCCCATCTGCTGTGCGACACGGGCAAATCTCTGCCTGTGCCGCACAACATTGCGCAGACCCGTCACACATACTTACCTGCCCGGCGACGTCGCTGTGACCGGCGAACCGCCTCTTTTCTAAGGGGGCGGTCCGTGCGGCGTCACAGCGACGTCACTGAGCGGCCGCCCAATAGAAGCGGAGGGGCGGAGATGAGTGGCCGGAACATCCCGCCCACCTCCTTCCTTCCGCATAGCGGCCGGGAGGCAGGTAAGGAGAGGTTCCTCGTTCCTGCGGCGTCACACATAGCGATGTGTGCTGCCGCAGGAGCGACGAACTACATCATTACTGCTGCAGTAACGATAATCGAGAATGGACCCCCATGTCACCGATGAGCGATTTTGCACGTTTTTGCAACGATGCAAAATCGCTCTTCGGTGTCACACGCAGCAACATCGCTAATGCGGCCGGATGTGCGTCACAAATTCCGTGACCCCAACGACTCCGCATTAGCGATGTCGCAGCGTGTAAAGCCCCCTTTAGACGAATTCCATAGAGGTAAATCACTCGGCCTATTGGGACGCACTTATTTGAGGGGATGCTGTCACTCCTCCATCTCATATATTAAGAAACAGGCGGCCAGAGAGGAGGAGGAATTGGCCACTCAAAATAGACCACTAGAACATAGATTTACTTCGGACCCGTCTGAGGAAAACAGAACTTAATGGTTACAAGCTGGGAGGAAATATCTTTTATATTTACAGGATAAGGCCAAGAGACATGTCTTCTTCACGAACCAGTGGTATTTCGAGCAAGGGAACCAATCTAGTAGCCTACTAGCGTTCTTGGTGCACCAGTCCAATAGCTCACCTGCGGTCCTTAAGATTAGAGCCCCTAGTGGTGAACCAGTTACTTCCGTCAATGACATTCTGGAAGTGTTCTTGGAATTTTATAGGAACCTATATGAGTCCAGACTGACCATGTCGAGGGAGGAGATTGCTGATTACCTGCGAGGTCTGGAGTTTCCCAGATTGACTTCAGCTCAGAGATCGGCCTTGGATAAGCCCAATAATATGGAGGAGATGGTGGAAGCGATGGGGGCACTTAATAAAGGTAGGGCGTCTGGTCCTGACGGACTCCCGATTGAAATATTTAGCAAATATCAGGGGGGCCTCGCTCCAGCCCTCCTGGAAACGGTTGAGGCTTCGTTCCGTAAAGGACGGTTGCCTGACTCTTTCTATGAGGCAACCATCGTTCTGCTACTGAAACCAGACAAGGACCCATTGGATTGCGGCTCGTACAGACCGATCTCTTTGTTGAACTCTGACTATAAAATTCTTACCAAAATATTGGCAACTAGACTTAACAAAGTGATCTCCTCCATAATACATGAAGACCAGTCGGGATTCATTCCGGGTAGGAGTAGCTTGGATAACCTGAGGAGGGCGCAGGTGATCTTGCAGATGGGTACCAAGTTAGAGGAGGATTGGGCTCTGGTCTCATTGGATGCGGCCAAGGCCTTTGATTCTATAGAATGGCCATACCTGCTGGAGGTGCTGCTGGCATTTGGTGTCGGCAACAAATTCATCAGATGGATTGAGATTATATATAAAGCACCGTCTGCTAACATCCAGGTGGGTGGCGGGGTGTCGGAAGCTTTCTCCCTGGGGAGGGGAACCAGACAGGGATGCCCCCTATCCCCTCTCCTGTTTGCCCTGGCCATGGAGCCGTTGGCGGTGCGCATTTGGGCGGACCCAATTTACCAAGGAGTGAAGCACCGAAAGGGAGATGAACGCCTGTCTCTGTATGCAGAGGACTTATTGTTTGCATCTAATCCGGATTCCTCCATTCCTAGGGCTGTGGAACTTATTAACCGATTCGAGGAGTTCTCGGGCCTGGCAATAAACTGGTCAAAGTCGTACCTCCTCTTTTTGTCCCAGGACAGAGAGGAAACGGCGAATACTTACATATGTAGGATTCCGGTGGTTGATCACTTTAAATACCTGGGGATTATACTGACAAAAAGCCCTTCGGAGATGATAGCAAGAAATATCACCCCTCTTTTATCACACCTCGGGGAGAAATTTAATAGATGGAGCCAGCTCCCGCTTTCAGTGGCGGGAAGGATTAACCTTCTCAAAATGATAGTACAACCAAAGTGTCTCTACATTACCCAGCATGTATTTGTGCAGATCCCCCCCGCTCCTTCTTTCAGACCCTGGACTCCTTAATGATTACCTTTGTCTTAGGCGCTTCCGGATCGAAAGTCCAATTAGCCAAATTACAGAGGCCCAAAGACCTGGGGGGTATGGCCCTTCCTGATCTTTATATATACTACCTGGCCGGACAACTGAAATATCTGGGTCAATGGACACTACCTAGGGTGATGGGTTCTCTGGAGGGATTTTTGGCAGAGTTCACGGGTGTGGATCTCCTATGGCCCCTATTGACAGATTACAAGAGAGCCCCTGAGGGCCGTATCCTCCCGATACACAAACTGGGGGCCAGGATTTGGAAGGAGGCTAAAGCCATATTCGGATTCCATGATGTACCAATTGAGACCCCCTTATGGGGTAACCTGGACCTTCCACACTTTTGTGGGTTGCCCGGCTTTGGTGAATGGAGGAATCGCGGAATAGTCTCTCTGAGCTCAATTGTCCGTGATGGTGAACTCCGCCCTTTTGCGCAACTGCGAGCGGAATTCGAATTGCCGGAATCCCATGGGTTTCAGTACCTTCAGATCAGGCACGCCTTTCGGGCTCAGTTCTCTGGTCGTGGGGTTAGATTCTCTTCCTTCCCAATCATTGGAATTATTAGATCACAAGGCCCTAGCGGTCTTATCTCCAAACTATACTCCTCTCTCATTCGGGCCAAAGCCATGAATAACCCTCTGTCTGTCCGGGATAAGTGGAGAGCCAGGATTCCTGAAATAGATGATGTAGTTTGGGACGACATCGTTGAATCCCACACTTTGGTTTCTCCTGCAATTAATAACAGACTGATCCAATTATACATAATACACCAGAGTTATATCACTCCCCAGAGACTGAAAAAGATGAACAACTTGGTGGGGGAGGGTTGTCCGAGGTGTGGGAGAGACGGTGCAGATTTCTGGCACATGATATGGGAATGCCGGATCGTTCACTCTTATTGGGGTGAGGTGATAGCGGTTCTTTCCTCCATACTTGAAAAACTGGTCCCTATGAGCCCGATTCTGTGCCTATTTGGTGTGGTAGATGTACACTCTTGGTCCCAAGATGAGAATCTATTATTAAAAAAAGTCCTGTTTTTGGCCCGGAAGGGCATTATACTAAATTGGATGAGTACTCA
The DNA here is from genome assembly GCF_048569485.1 of Anomaloglossus baeobatrachus. Taxonomy (NCBI): domain Eukaryota; kingdom Metazoa; phylum Chordata; class Amphibia; order Anura; family Aromobatidae; genus Anomaloglossus; species Anomaloglossus baeobatrachus. The sequence continues at coordinate 254,013,015 of NC_134354.1, read as the reverse complement.
TCCCCCATCTAGGGCCTCTTGGATTGCACTGGTAAATGCTATAATTCCGCTAGAAAAATTTGTATTTAAGACGAGATGTTCTTTAAACAAATTTGACAAAATATGGGGCAGATGGTTGGGTTTGCCCTTGACTGGGGGCTCACCCGGTTCCCTGGCTAATAACCTACAGACACTGCTGTCATAGTAATAATTTGCTATCATACCAGTGATACGAAAGGGGAAATCTATAGATCATAAGGTTATGTATCAGCAGGGTGCCGTGGTCCCCGTCACCTAGTTTGCATATTCCTTGTCAATATGAGTTCTTTACCCCATGTTAGATGTAACTTGTGAGCAGACACATCTGCAGTATCTACTGTTTCAATACCATCCTAAGACTACAGGATGTTGACTTGATTATTGATGTATTATCACTCTAGATATTAACCAATATTTACCCATATCCTGACTGTACAAATTGTTGATTTGATTTCTGATGTAATGCCATACTTAACCTTCAATAAAACGAGTTTAAAAAAACCAAACAAAAATACACATATTTGGTATCACCGTGTCTTGAACAACCCAATCTATAAAACTGACACACTACTTAACCCCTTTAATGAACTCTGCAAAAATAAATAAATTAAAAACTTGCAAAAACTGTCTTTTCATCGTACACCTGACAAAAAGTGGAATAAAACAAGATCAAAAAGTCTTCTGTAAATGAAAATGGCATTGCTTAAGTCGCCATCTTGTCCCACAAAAGACAAGCCGCCATACAGTTCCGTCGGTGAAAAAAGCTATAAATGTCAGAAATTGTTTTTATGGTGTAAAAGCAGCAAAACCTAAAAAGCAATGTAAAAGTGGTATTGCTGTAATCGTTCATTTCTGCAAAGCTGCCACCTGGGCCTCTGTTCACACCTTCACCAAGTTCTACAAGATTCATACTATGGCTGATGCCAGCTCGATGGCATTAGGCTATGTGCGCAAGTTGCGTAATTGCATGCAGTTACGCTGCGATCTGCACCGCAGCGTAACTGCATGCGTCCCCTGCATAATTTATGGAGATTGTGCAGGAGACGTGCGCACGTGGCATATTAGAGCACAGCGCTTCGGCTGCTGCCCGAAGCGCGCGTTCTAAGAAGTGACATGTCCCTTATTGCGTGCGCTCTGCCTGCAGGTCCCGCTCTGTCTATGGGAGGGGCTGCAGTCAGAGCGCATGGAATCGGCTTTTTTTTTTTTTTTGCCATTACGGACTGTTTCTGCAGCGATTTGAAGTGCACGTGTGCTGTTCAAATCGCTGCAGAAATTTCTGCAGGGCAGAGTGCTACATGCGCACATAGCCTAAGGTGCTACAGGCTGCAGTGTGACCTACTTTACATCCAGCCCTTTTGCGACTGCTGTACAACATCTTGTGGAGCTGTATCACACCATATTTTAACAAGAAAATTAGATTTGCGTATGGTAGTTACTGTAAAATCCCTTTTTTTTCTGATTAAGGGGGGCACATATGTCACACTGTACTTCTTCCATAGGGTCAGTTCTGGTTGCTTTTGGGTAGTGTTCTCTCCCCTGGGTCATTTTCTCTTTTGGCAGGTACATTTGCTCTCCTACTGTTTTTGACCCAAAACCGTGCTGCCTATTGTCTGAGGAGAGGGTATGACTACCAGGCAGAACCATCCCTTCTTTTCACCTAGTATTAAGTCTACTAGTGGCAGGGTATATACTCATGGTACTGTGTCCTCCATTGTATTGAATGGAAAACAGATTTTACATTAAAAAGAAAAGAAGCAGTCATTTTCACATACATTGTCATTGTACCAGCCTCATCAGGTCCAAGAGAACAATTTAATAATGTATGCAGTTTATACTGTGTAATTTGGTCACATATCCAGTATAAAGACCCAGTCACACTAAACAACTTACCAGCGATCCCAACAATGATACAACCTGATAGGGATCGCTGGTAAGTTGCTAGGAGGTCACTGGTGAGATGTCACACTAAGCGACGCTCCAGCGATCCCACCAGCAACCTGACCTGGCAGGGATCGCTGGAGCGTCGCTACACGGGTTGCTGGTGAGCTGTCACACAGGCAGATCTCACCAGCAACCAGTGACCAGCCCCCAGCCAGCAGCGACGTGTGGAAGCGATGCTGCGCTTGGTAACTAAGGTAAATATCGGGTAACCAACCCGATATTTACCTTGGTTACCAGCACACACCGCTTAGCGCTGGCTCCCTGCACACCTAGCCACAGTACACATCGGGTTAATTACCCGTGTGCAGGGAGCTGGCACTGACAGCGTGAGAGCGGCGGACGCTGGTAACGAAGGTAAATATCGGGTAACCAAGGAAAGGGCTTCTTGGTTACCCGATGTTTACTGTGGTTACCAGCGTCCGCAGAAGCCGGCTCCTGCTGCCTGCACATTCAGTTGTTGCTCTGTCGCTGTCACACACAGCGATGTGTGCTTCACAGCGGGAGAGCAACAACTAAAAAATGGTCCAGGACATTCAGCAACAACCAGCGACCTCACAGCAGGGGCCAGGTTGTTGCTGGATGTCACACACAGCAACATCGCTAGCAATATTGCTGTTACGTCACAAAAGTTGTTCCTTAGCAGCGATGTTGCTAGCGATGTTGCTTAGTGAGACGTGGCCTTAAGTGTTTAGTCAGTGTTGCTTGAACTGATAAGATCGAATAAGTTGAAAAAATGTCTGAGTCATATTATGGTGCTAATATTTACCTTGCCTGCGGCTAAATGAATGCACAGTGAGTTGAGTTTGCATATACAAATGCTCTCTAGCAAGTCAATGGTGCAGGTGTGACCGCATACACAGCACCTTCTAAAGTGCTGTCAATAGAAAAGTAGTGAAAAAACAGCATTATTATTAGTATTATTATTATTATTGCTGATTGAGGTCTTTCACAGATGTTCATGTTGTAATCGGAAACAGAGTCAACTTCTCAAATTGTCGAAAATTGCATTTTGGTCAAAGGTCAGAAAACAATGTGACAGATACTCAGTAGTACGGAACATCCAGAAGGGGCAACATGTCTGCAGCATTAGGCAGAATTTCTGCAATGCGGCACACTCCGGCACTTTGCAGGAAAATCGCAACCGTTTTTTTTTTTGCTGCCGGTTGCGTTTTTTCTGCATAGACTTTAATTAGTGCCGGATTGTGCCGCAAAGCCTTGCGTTCCATCCGGTTTTTGCCGCATGCGGCAGATTTAGCCGATGCGGCGGCCGGATGGATTGTTGCCTGGCACGTTTTTTCGTGCGGCAAAAAAAACGCATCGCGCCACATTCGACAGATTTTTCAATGCATGCCTATGGCGGTCGGATGCGGCAAAAACCGTATCCGGCCGCCGCATGCGGTTTGTGCCACTGCGCGTGCTCAGTAGCATGCCGCAAGCGGCAAAAACCGGACGGGCCGCATGGGAAAAACGTATGCAAAGGATGCGGTGTTTTCACCGCATCCGTTGCATAGCTTGCACAGCCGGATTGAGCCGCAGAGCTCAAGCCGGATGTATGAAAGCAGCCTTAGGCTATGTGCGCACGTTGCGTACAGTTCACTGCAGAAATTTCTGCAGCGATCTGAAGAGCACATGTGCGCTTCTAATCGCTGCAGAAAATGTCCGTAGTGAAGCCGATTCCATGCGCTCTGCGCAGCGTAACTGCATGTATTTGCGCAACGTGCGCACATAGCCTTATACAGTTCAGCTTGCAATTATAGCTGTAGCAGTACTAAATCCCGTCATGCCTCGTCTTTCATGTTTAGCTTCTTTCAGCTCGACACTTTAAACAGTAGATTCCTCTTATGTAAAGATGCATTGTGAGGCAATAGTATTTTTTTTGTTTTACTTAAATGCATGTATTATGGACTAAAAATAATCTTTAACTCCTTCATAACCGAGCTACTTTCCGTATTTTCATTTTTTCCACCCATCTTCCATGAGCCATAACTGTTTAATTTTTCCATCCGCATTACTGTATGAGGGCTTGTTTTTTGTGGGATGAGTTGTACTTTTAAATTACACCATTCATTCAAAATTGCAAGTGCAGTGAAATTGCAGAAAAAAAGTCCACAATTGTTTTTTGGGGTTTTGTTTACCATGTTCACTATACAGTAAAACTGACCGGGAAGTATGGGGCTGTGTGGAGGCTTGTTGTTTGCATCCCGAGCTGACGTTTTACTCATACCATTTTCTGGTAGATGTGATGTTTTGATCGCTTTTTATTGTACTTTATTGCGGCCGACAAATAAAAGTAATTCTGGGATTTCAATCATTCTATTAAGCACCATTTTCACTGTCTCGCTCCCCCCTTTGGACAAATGTAACTTCAATGGGAAGTTAGATCTGCGGCTGGCTACTCAATTCCTCTTGATGTTTGATACGTTCGAAGGGGGGGGGACATTGAAGCCAGTGCTGATTTGGCCATAGGGCTTGCGTGACCTAAAACGTCATGGGAGCCCCGGGAGAGAGAGTGTCGAAAATGCTGGAATGGCGCCGGCATCCAAGGTGAGTTTAAGCGTTCTTATTTTAACGAAGGTCAAGCTTGCTGATTGAGAAGTTGTCCGAATGTGGACCAGGCCCTTTAAGTAAATAAATATATATTGTATCTATATTTTTAGAGGTTCTCTTCGACGGCTCCTTCATCTTTCTTTGTCGCTCCTAATTGGGAGACCCAGACAATTGGGTGTATAGCTATGCCTCCGGAGGCCACACAAAGTATTACACTAAAAGTGTAAAGCCCCTCCCCTTCAGCCTATACACCCCCCGTACTGCTACGGGCTCATCAGTTTTTATGCTTTGTGCGAAGGAGGTCAGACATCCACGCATAGCTCCACAGCTTAGTCAGCAGCAGCTGCTGACTATGTCGGATGGAAGAAAAGAGGGCCCATGACAGGGCCCCCAGCATGCTCCCTTCTCACCCCACTCTTGTCGGCGGTGTTGTTAAGGTTGAGGTATCCATTGCGGGTACGGAGGCTGGAGCCCACATGCTGCTTTCCTTCCCCATCCCTCAATTAGGGCTCTGGGTGAAGTGGGATCCCATCGGTCTCCAGGCACAGGAGACCGTGCTCCATCCACAGCTCCTGAGGACCCTGCTGGATAGGAGCCGAGTATCGTTCAGGGACATGGCCCTGCTACTTGGAGGTACTCTGTGTCCCCGTGGGGACCGCGCACAGCAACACTCCAGCATTGCTGGGTGTGCTAGTGCACCGGGGACAGCAGCGCTGGCTGCATTTGTGCCACTATACACTTCAGCGTCGCTGAGTGTGTTTGTGTCTTTCTTCCCGCCCCCAGCCCTGCCAGTCAGGGGAAGGGCGGGACGCTGTACAGGTCGGCAGCACTGAGGGCTGGAGCATGCTTTGCATACTCCACCCCCCTCACTCTGCACAGTGGGGCACCAGTTCCCGCACTTTTCTGGGTCACGCCCACGGCTCCCTCCTCTCCCCAGGACGCTGGCAGCCATTCCTCTCAGCTCTGCTAACGCTGGAGAGGAGAGACAAGCTCAAAGAGACCCAGGCAGGAATTCTGGTGCCCACACAACCGCTTTGCGCAGGCGGTAAGCAGCACCTGTGGTGCTGGCCCCACTAGTGCAGAAGTGTACTTATAGATTATATGATTATAGACTATACTTTACACTGTAGGGTGCACTGTTGATTTGTGGCTATATACCCTCCTGTATTGCTCAGAGGAGACAACAGCATGTCGTCCACAAATAGCAAGGGTGCCAAGGCACTGACTTACTATGCTGCCTGTGCAGCATGTACGGCTATACTGCCGGCAGGTTCCACTGACCCTCATTGTGTGCAATGCTCGGCCCCTGTGGCACTTTCTCAGCCGGAGCCTCTGCTAGGGGTGGCCCAGGGAGAACCACCTGTTAACACTGTCCAGGTGACAGGGACGGAGTTTGCAGTTTTTACTGAAAGACTTTCTGAGACTATGGCTAAGATATTAGAAGCCTTGCAGTCCAGGCCGGCATCTCAAGCCAGGGGCACTGTGGAATCATTGTCCCCTGGTTCCCCTCAGTTGGAACAGCAATGTCTTCCCGGGGTGTCTCATGGATCCCAGGGTGAGGTCTCTGACACGGACCGCAGCCCCAGACCGACTAAGCGAGCTCGCTATGAAATTCCCTCGACATCATCACAATGTTCAGGGTCTCAGCGAGAGGACTCTCTGTATGATGAAGCGGAGGTAGCTGATCAGGATTCTGATCCTGAAGCCGCTCTCAACCTTGATACTCCTGATGGGGACGCCATAGTGAATGATCTTATTGCGTCCATCAATGAAATGTTGAATATTTCTCCCTCAGCTCCTCCTGTGGAGGAGTCAGCTTCTCAGCAGGAGAAATTCCGTTTCAGGTTCCCCAAGCGTACAACGAGTATGTTTCTGGACCACTCTGACTTCAGAGAGGCAGTCCAGAAACACCGAGCTTATCCAGATAAGCGTTTTTCCAAGCGCCTTAAGGATACACGTTACCCTTTTCCCCCTGACGTGGTCAAGGGCTGGACTCAGTGTCCCAAGGTGGATCCTCCAATCTCCAGACTGGCGGCTAGATCCATAGTTGCAGTGGAAGATGGAGCTTCACTCAAGGATGCCACTGACAGACAGATGGAGCTCTGGTTGAAATCCATCTATGAAGCTATCGGCGCGTCTTTTGCTCCAGCATTCGCAGCCGTATGGGCACTCCAAGCTATCTCAGCTGGTCAGGCGCAAATTGACGCACTCACACGTACGTCTGCGCCGCAGGTGGCGTCCATAACCTCTCAAACGTCGGCATTTGCGTCCTACGCTATTAATGCTGTCCTGGACTCTGCGACCCGTACGGCGGTTGCAGCCGTCAATTCGGTGGCAATACGCAGGGCCTTGTGGCTGCGGGAATGGAAGGCAGATTCGGCTTCCAAAAAGTGCTTAACTGGATTGCCATTTTCTGGCGACCGTTTGTTTGGTGAGAGATTGGATGAAATCATCAAACAATCCAAGGGAAAGGAAACATCCTTACCCCAGGCCAAACCAAAAACACCCCAACAGAGGAGGGGACAGTCGAGGTTTCGGTCCTTTCGGGGTACGGGCAGGTCCCAATTCTCCTCGTCCAAAAGGCCTCAGAAGGATCAGAGGAACTCCGACGCATGGCGGTCTAAATCACGCCCTAAAAAGACCGCCGGAGGTGCCGCTACCAAGGCGGCTTCCTCATGACTTACGGCCTCCTCACACCGCATCCTCGGTCGGTGGCAGGCTCTCCCGCTTTTGCGACACCTGGCTGCCACAAGTAAAAGACCGTTGGGTGAGAGACATTTTGTCTCACGGTTACAGGATAGAGTTCAGCTCTCGTCCTCCGACTCGATTCTTCAGAACATCTCCGCCTCCCGAGCGAGCCGAGGCTCTTCTGCAGGCGGTGAGCATTCTGAAGGCAGAAGGAGTGGTGGTCCCGGTTCCTCTTCAGCAACAGGGTCACGGTTTCTACTCCAACCTGTTTGTGGTTCCAAGGAAGGACGGGTCCTTCCGTCCTGTTTTGGACCTAAAACTGCTCAACAAACACGTAAGGACCAGGCAGTTCCGGATGGAATCCCTCCGCTCCGTCATCGCCTCAATGTCCCAAGGAGATTTCCTAGCATCGATCGATATCAAGGATGCTTATCTCCACGTACCAATTGCTCCAGAGCATCAGCGCTTCTTGCGCTTCGCCATAGGAGACGAACACCTTCAGTTTGCGGCACTGCCGTTCGGCCTGGCGACAGCCCCAAGGGTTTTCACCAAGGTCATGGCTACAGTAGTTGCGGTCCTCCACTCTCAGGGTCACTCAGTGATACCTTACTTAGACGATCTGCTGGTCAAGGCACCCTCTCAAGAGGCATGCCAACACAGCCTCAACGTTACTCTGGAGATTCTCCAGAGTTTCGGGTGGATCATCAATTTTCCAAAGTCAAATCTGACACCGGTCCAATCACTGACATATCTTGGCATGGAGTTTCATACTCTTCCAGCGATAGTGAAGCTTCCGCTGGACAAACAGCGTTCACTACAGACAGGGGTACAATCTCTCCTTCAAGGTCGGTCACACCCCTTGAGGCGCCTCATGCACTTCCTGGGGAAGATGGTGGCAGCAATGGAAGCAGTCCCTTTCGCGCAGTTTCACCTGCGTCCTCTTCAATGGGACATCCTACGCAAGTGGGACAGGATGCCGACGTCCCTAGACAGGAACGTCTCCCTCTCTCAGGCAACCAAAGCTTCCCTTCGGTGGTGGCTTCTTCCCACCTCATTATCGAAGGGGAAATCCTTCCTACCCCCATCTTGGGCGGTGGTCACAACGGACGCGAGTCTGTCAGGGTGGGGAGCAGTTTTTCTCCACCACAGGGCTCAGGGTACGTGGACTCAGCAAGAGTCCTCACTTCAGATCAATGTTCTGGAGATCAGGGCAGTGTATCTTGCCCTAAAAGCAATCCAGCAGTGGCTGGAAGGCAAGCAGATCCGAATTCAGTCGGACAACTCCACAGCGGTGGCTTACATCAACCACCAAGGTGGGACACGCAGTCGGCAAGCCTTCCAGGAAGTCCGGAGGATTCTGCTGTGGGTGGAAGCCACAGCATCCACCATATCCGCAGTTCACATCCCGGGCGTAGAAAACTGGGAAGCAGACTTTCTCAGTCGCCAGGGCATGGACGCAGGGGAATGGTCCCTTCACCCGGACGTGTTTCAGGAGATCTGTTGCCGCTGGGGGATGCCGGACGTCGACCTAATGGCGTCACGGCACAACAACAAGGTCCCAACATTCATGGCTCGATCTCAAGATCACAGAGCTCTGGCGGCAGAAGCCTTAGTTCAGGATTGGTCGCAGTTTCAGCTTCCTTATGTGTTTCCTCCTCTGGCTCTGTTGCCCAGAGTGTTACGCAAGATAAGGGCCGACTGCCGCCGCGCCATCCTCGTCGCTCCAGACTGGCCGAGGAGGTCGTGGTACCCGGATCTGTGGCATCTCACGGTCGGCCAACCGTGGGCACTGCCAGACCGACCAGATTTGCTATCTCAAGGGCCGTTTTTCCATCTGAATTCTGCGGCCCTCAACCTGACTGTGTGGCCATTGAGTCCTGGATCCTAGCGTCTTCAGGATTATCTCAAGAGGTCATTGCCACTATGAGACAGGCTAGGAAACCAACGTCCGCCAAGATTTCCTCCTTAAGGTGGTATCCCCTTTTCATCTCAATCAGGACATCTCCTTACCCTCGTTTTGTCCTCATCCAGTTCACCAATGTGAAAAGGATTTGCACTTGTTAGATCTGGTGAGAGCACTCAGACTCTACATTTCTCGTACGGCGCCCCTGCGCCGCTCCGATGCACTCTTTGTCCTTGTCGCTGGCCAGCGTAAAGGGACACAAGCTTCCAAATCAACCCTGGCTCGGTGGATCAAGGAACCAATTCTCGAAGCTTACCGTTCCTCGGGGCTTCCGGTTCCCTCAGGACTGAAGGCCCATTCTACCAGGGCCGTGGGAGCGTCCTGGGCCTTGCGACACCAGGCTACGGCTCAGCAGGTGTGTCAGGCAGCTACCTGGTCGAGCCTGCACACTTTCACGAAACACTATCAGGTGCATACCTATGCTTCGGCAGATGCCAGCCTAGGTAGGCGAGTCCTTCAGGCGGTGGTTGCCCACCTGTAGGACGGAGCCGTTACGGCTCTATTACGAGGTATTATTTTACCCACCCAGGGACTGCTGTTGGACGTCCCAATTGTCTGGGTCTCCCAATTAGGAGCGACAAAGAAGAAGGGAATTTTGTTTACTTACCGTAAATTCCTTTTCTTCTAGCTCCAATTGGGAGACCCAGCACCCGCCCCTGTTTTTGTATACACATGTTGTTCATGTTAAATGGTTTCAGTTCTCCGATATTCCTTCGGATTGAATTTACTTTAAACCAGTTTATAATTTTTTCCTCCTTCTGGCTTTTGCACCAAAACTGATGAGCCCGTAGCAGTACGGTGGGTGTATAGGCTGAAGGGGAGGGGCTTTACACTTTTAGTGTAATACTTTGTGTGGCCTCCGGAGGCATAGCTATACACCCAATTGTCTGGGTCTCCCAATTGGAGCTAGAAGAAAAGGAATTTACGGTAAGTAAACAAAATTCCCTTCTTTTATGATAAGTCATGGAATTATTGAAGTCACAGGATGCATACACATAACTGATATGCAAATGCTGAAAAAATTGTATCAACATTTTCAAAACACCTTAATGTTTTCAGCATTGAGTAAAGGTGTGTGCCCACGATCAGGGTTTGCAGTGTTTTGGATGTAGCGTGTTTTCGCTGCATCCAAAATGTTGCATTGTACAGTACTAGCATAGTGGATGGATTTCTAGAAATCCCGTGCCCACTATGCTTGTTTTTTTCGCAGCAAACACTGACCTGCGGAGCGTTTTTCCAAGCAGCAGCATGTCAGATGTTTGCTGCGTATTCACATGTGTCACATGTGTCAGCTGCGTTTTCCTGCGGAGGAGACTCACATTCATTTCCCCCCCCCGGTCAGGACCTGCTGTATCCAGGACACAGTGAGTCCTGATCGTGGGCACATACCCTAAGAGCGCTATGTACAGAAATACACACTGTTACACGTCTTGGCTGCTATCAATTCGCTTATTGACTCTTTTCCATCATTGGACACACTGGTACGTCCTACTTTGCAGTGTGTTCCCACAAATGGACGTAGCGGTACATCCTGGCAATTGTGCGGGCAACTGTGTGGTCCTTTTGTTTTCCTAGCCATTATAAAAATGAAAAATTTGGGGCTAAACCAATAATTTAATTGTAAAAGCGTAATTATTCTTTTTCGCCACCCAATGGTGTAAAGTTATCTGATTGTTATCTGATGATTACAATGTTAATTCATTTAGGGGTGTAGCATATAAAATGGGGTCACTTATGGGGCTTTTCTACCATCTCAGGGACTCCGCCAATGTGAAATGGCATGCTCAAACCATTCCAGCAAAATCTGCACTGCAATATGGCGCTCCTTCTTTTCTGAGCTTTGCACTTTGCCTCACAAGTAGTCTTCAGCCACATATGAGGTATTGAGGAACTCAGGAGAAATTGTGTAACAAATTGTATCATTCGTTTTCTTCTACTACCCCATTCAAAAATTTAAACCTTGGAGCCAAAGCAAGATTGTATTGGAAAAATGGGAAATTTTAATTTACTCAGCTCAGTGTTATACATTTCTATGTATCGCATCAGGGTAAGAAATGTTCACTACACCCTTGATAGATGTAGTTTTCAAAATTGGTTTACTTTTGGGGATGTCTGCTGTTTTGGCATGTTATTGGCTCTTCAGCTCTGATATGGCGTCTGCCAAAATGGCACTGCAGATTTCAACTAGCGCTTTTTTCCTTCTGCACCATGCCGTGTGCCAATAAAGTAGTTTCCTACCACATATGTGGTATCTGTGTATGCCGAAGAAATTGCACAACAAATTGTACAGTTCATTTTCACCTGTTACCCTTAAGAAAATTAAAAATTTTAGGCAAAAGGAACGTTTGTGGGAAAATTGTATGTTTTCATTTTCACAGTTCAAGGTTATATAATTCTGTGAAGCACCTAAGGGTTGAAGGTGCTTATTACACCTCTAAATAAATTTCTTGAGTGGTGTAATTTTCATAATGGAGGTCACTTGGGGATTAAGGCTATGTGCGCACGTTGCGTACTGTCCCTGCAGAAATTTCTGCAGCGATTTGAACAGCACACGTGCGCTTCAAATCGTTGCAAAAAGAGTCCGTAATGAAAAAAAAAAAGCCGATTCCATGCGCTCTGACTGCAGCCCCTCCCATAGACAGAGCGGGACCTGCAGGCAAAGCGCAGGAAAGAAGTGACATGTTACTTCTTAGAACGCGCGCTTCAGGCAGCAGCCGAAGCGCTGCGCTCTAGTACGCCACGTGCGCACGTCTCCTGCACAATCTCCATAGATTATGCAGGGGACGCAGGACGCATGCAGTTACGCTGCGTTGCAGATCGCAGCGTAACTGCATGCAATTACGCAACGTGCGCACATAGCCTTAGGCACATCAGGGGCTCAGCAAACACGACATGGCATCTGCTGTCTATTCCAGCCAAAATGGCTCTCCAATATTAAATTAGCGTTCCTTCTCTTCCAAGCCCTGTCATACACCCAAACAGCAGTTTTCCACCAGATATAGGGTATCGGCATACTCAGGAGAAATTGTACAGCAAATTGTACAGTCCATTTTCTCCTGTTAACCTTATAAAAATACTAAATTTGAGGCTAAAGCTTTGTTTTTGTGGTAAAAAGTAAAATTGTTTCCTACAACATTGCTTTAGTTCCTGTGAAGCACCTACAGGGTTAATAAACTTCTTGGATGTGGTTTTGAGCAGTGTGAGGGGTGCAGTTTTAAAACGGTGTGACTTTTGGGTATTTTCTGTTATATAGCCCCTCAAATTCACGTCAAATGTGATGTGGTCCCTAAAAAATGTGGTTATGTAAATTTTGTTTTAAAAATGAGAAATTGCTGATGCTCTTTTAACCCTTCTAACTTCGTAACACAAAATATTATGTTTCTTAGTGGAAAATGTTATCTGTTAACTATTTTGTGTTCCATAACGCTTTGGTTTATGGGCAGAAAATTTGAAAGTTTGAGAATTGCGGAGTTTTCAAAATTTTCCCCAAAATTCCAATATTTTCACAAATAAATGTAAAAAATTTTAACCTAAATTTACTACGATCGTGAAGTACAATTTGTCACAAAACAATTCTCAGAATCACTGGGATCTGTTTAAACATTCTAGAGTTATTACCACATAAGTGACACTGGTCAGAATTGTAAAATTTGGCCTTGTCAGAAAGGTGAAAACAGGCTTCAGCAGTAAGGGGTTAATAGTTGTCTGAGGAATGTTGTCTAGATCAATCTCCGGCTATCATTGCATCTAAGGGTGGCTTTACACGCTGCGACATCGCTAGCCAATGCTAGCGATGGCGAGCGTGATAGCACCCGCCCCTATCGTTATGCCGAAATGTGACGATTGCTGCCGTAAAGAACATTATCGCTACGGCAGCGTCACACGGCGACGTCGCTGTGACCGGTGAACCACCTCCTTTCTAAGGGGGCGGTCCGCTCGGCGTCACAGCGACGTCACTAAGCGGCCGCCCAATCAAAGCGGAGGGGCGGAGATGAGCGGGACGAACATCCCACCCACCTTCTTCCTTCCTCATTACTGGCATGTGGCAGGTAAGGAGAGGTTCCTCGTTCCTGCGGCGTCACACGTAGCGATGTGTGCTGCCGCAGGGACGAGGATCAACTTCGCCCACGCGACAGCAGCGATAATTGGGAGAGGACCCCCATGTCAACGAGGAGCGATTTTGGACGTTTCTGCAACAATCCAAAATCATTCCTAGGAGTCACACACAACAAGATAGCTACAGCGGCGGATGTGCGTCACAAAATCCGTGACCCCAACAAGATCGCTGTAGCAATATCGTAGCTTGTAAAGCCCGCTTAAGACAACAGTGGAACTCCTTGCTGAAGAGTATTGACCTCTATTTCAGCCTCCAGTCTCTTTCTGGAGAACACATGCGTAACGCCATGAAGAGGCCTTCACAACGGAACATCACACCAACTCTACTCCTGGTTTTATGGTGTGTGGTGGCCTAATGTACAGTAGCTGGGCTAGTCTTCATTCCAGGTTCATTAATAGTGCATCGTTAGATAGATTTGGGCATGGAACCAGTGGTATAGCCATGTTTCCAAAGTATTACAACTCTAGGCCGCATGTTGTTCTTGATACTGTAAGCAGCTCACCTGCAATGTCTCTGGACTTTATTCCCATCAAGCACATCTAGGATGTCATTTGTCGGCAATTATAAAGGGAGCTGCCAACAGTAGAGCTTGATGATTTGCATGTTCAAGTGCATTCAGAGTGGCAGAACATTCATCCATTAACCCCTTCAGCCCCAAGCCTATTTTGACCCTAAAGACTTTATGAGGTTATAACTCTGGAACGCTTCAACGGATCCCGGTGATTCTGAGATTGTTTTCTTGTGTCATATTGGGCTTCATGTTAGTGGTAAATTTAGGCTGATATTTTTTATGTTTCTTTGTGGAAAAACGGAAATTTCGCGAAAATTTTGAAAATTTTCAAACTTTTAATTTTTATGCTCTAAAACCAACGAGACATGTGACACAAAATAATTAATAAATAACATTTCCCACATGTCTACTTTACATCAGAACAATTTTGGGAAAAAAATTTTTTAAGGAAGTTATAGGGGTTCAAAGTTTATGAGCAATTTCTCATTTTTGCAACAAAATTTACAAAGCTACTTTTTTTAGGGACCACATCACATTTGAAGCGATTTTGAAAGGTCTACATGACACAAAACACCCAAAAGGGACACCATTCCAAAAACGGCACCCCTCAGGCTACTCAAAACCACATTCAAGAAGGTTATTAACCCTTCAGGTGCTTCACAGTAACTTAAGCAATCTGGAAGGAAAAAATGAACATTTTACTTTTTGCAACAAAAATGTTAATTTAGCCTCAAATATTGCATATTCACAAGGGTAGCAGGATTAAATAAACCCCCAAAATTTGTTGGCCAATTTTTTCTGAGCATGCAGATACCTCATATGTGGCGGAAAACCACTGTTTGGGCGCACGGCAGGACTTGGAAGGGAAGGAGCGTCATTTGACTTTTTGAACAGAAAATTAGCTAGAATCGTTAGCCGCACCATGTTGCGTTTGGAGACCCCCTGAGGTGCCGAAACAGTGGAGCTCCCCAACATGTGACCCCATTTGGGAAACTAGACCCCTCATGGAATTTATCTAGATGTTTATTGAGCACTTTGAACCTCTGGGGGCTTCACAAAAGTTAATAAAGTTGAGCTGTGAAAATAAAAATATTTTTTTTTACCACAAAATTGTTACTTCAACCAGGTAGCTTTTTTTTCACAAGGGTATCAGGAAAAATTGCACCATAAAATGTATTGTGCAATTTCTCCTGAGTACAGACACCTCATATGTGGTGGAAATCAAATGTTTGGGTGCACAGCAGGGCTCAGAATGCAAGAAGCGTCATTTGACGTTTCAAACGCAAAATTGTCTGGGATAATTAGCGTATTCCATGTTGTGTTTGGAGACCCCCTGAGGTGCCGAAACAGTGGAGCTCCCCCCACATGTGACCCCATTTTGGAAACTAGACCCCCATGGCATAGAAAAAAAAATAGGGCGTACGCACAAATGTTCTGCAAAAAGGGGGGGGACTAGGTGGGATGGAAAAAAGAAGTCCTGTCCAAAGTCGAGTACGACTGCAGGACGATTGCTGATCAGGTACCTAATTGTTCAAGTTTTGTTTTGTTTTGTTTTTTATTTGGGGTGCACAAAAAAAGCAAAAACTAGAGCAACAATTACGTACCTGATCAGCCAATCACGTAGCTGATCAGCACTTGGCGGCAAGCAGGTGGGGGAGGAGGGGGGGAGAGAGAGGGAGTGGGAGATGTGATTGGGGATAGTTAGAAAAGAGCCACGAACAATACTTACAGGATGGATGAGAACTGCGGCAGATGGGGGGGCGACAGATGGGGGGGGGCGGCAGATGGTGGGGCGGCAGATGGGGGCAGCGGCATATAAAGGGAGCATCTGTGAATGTGAGACGGCGGCGGCTAGGATAGGGTGGGGGTAGATGGGAGAGGGCGCAGTGGATGCAGCAGAGGAAGGGGGGATGGAGGGGGATGGCAGGGAAGGGGAGTGGGAGGTGAGATTGGGGATAGTTACCCTACAGGATGGATCTAGGCAGCAGGATCACAGGAGATGAAGGAGGCAGCAGATCGGGGAGGGTGAGAGGTGGGAGAGGGAGCGCAGATCACGGGGGAGACAGGTGAGCGGAGAGCGGGCAGCAGATCACGGGGGTGACAGGGGAGGGAGCACAGATCATGGGGGTGACAAGGGAGAGGGCGGGTAGTCAATCACAGGGGTGAGAGGTGGGGGGAGCGTGCAGCACATCACGGAGGGGAGGGGACGAGCAGCACATAACGGAGGAGAGGGGGCGGGCAGCCGATCACGAGGGGGAGGGGCCGGGCAGCACATAACGGAGGAGAGGGAGCGCGCAGCACATAACGGAGGAGAGGGGGAGGGGCCAGGAAGCACATAACGGAGGAGAGGGAGCGCGCAGCACATAACGGAGGAGAGGGGGCGGGCACCGATCACGAGGGGGAGGGGCCGGGCAGCAGATCAGGGGGAGCGGTGGCACTGTGGCAGATGGAGGGCGGCGGATCGGGAGGCTTTTCGCCAGTTTCATACAGTGCAATGGCAGCGCGGCAACTTCCGGGTCCCATGCTCCGGTCACATAAGAGCATGGGACCGGAGCTTGTCGCCCTGCCATTGCACTGTATACACTCACTGTGCTGGCGTGCTGCAGGGACCGACAAGTGAAGCTGATGGGGGTGGTCACCGGCAACAGGTCCACTGTGATTTGAGAGATCGGTTACAAGGTCGATCTCTCCAATCAGAGCTACTGGAGCTGGGGGAGGGTGATCCAGTGAGGTCACCCAGCTCCAGCCAATGGCCAGTGCTACAGCTGCACTGACCATGGCTGGATGTCAATGTTTCTGTCACTTTAAATTGGTTGAGCGGCGTTCGTCAGCCAATCACAGCCTCCGTAGGTCCGGGGAGGAGGCACCACCCCTCTTGAGGTCAGGTACAGGTCCCCTTCTCCCCGAATCTGTGGTTTGTGTTAACCAATCGCAGTCTCCGGAGGCTCCGGTGCCGCGATTCCGCCATGACAGAAAGATCCGTCCTTGGTTTTTAAAGCCCAGGGCACCATGACGGATCTTTCCGTCCATGGTCGAGAAGGGGTTAAAGGGAATCTGTCAGCAAGTTTTTGCTATATAAGCTGAAGCCAGCATGCTATAAAGGTTAAGACAGAAAGATCAGGCATGCCTGTCTTGTCACAGACCGATCTTTTGTTTATTTGCTATGTTTGTGTTAGCACTGGCCAACTTGCTCCTGCTATGTTGTCCAGCATGTGCTCTGCTGTGTTTGACACCTCATAGTGAATGTGCAATCTCTATTTAGACCCTGGTGTGGGCAGGGTCAGCTCCGAGCTTCGTAACTCAATTCTTTGATAATGTCAGAATGACTGCACCCAATTAGTTTCAGAATATCTTTCCCTACATCATGCTGCTCTCAGATAAAGTAGCAAAAACCTGCTGACAGTCCCTTTAATACCCTCATCGATAGCTGCTAAGGCGTGTATATTTCTGCTCGTGGCACTCATATTTGGTACTGAAAAAATCAGTGTTTTAAAAATATTGTTTCTATTTTTCATATATACATATTATTAATGTCTATAAACTTGCGATTTCATTAATTTTTCTTTTCCTTCTTGCTTTACTTTTCGATGTTAAGGGTATTAAAGAGTCAATTTGGTGTTTTGTTTTTTTAGTCATTGCAGAGAATGATGGTCCCTCAGTCCCTGGTCTCTTTTACTTATTTCTTTCCCAAAGTCTCAATCCCACCTCTCTTCTTACTTGATAAATTATACTTTATCAATAGCGCTATTTTTGGAACAATAATCTATTTTGGTTATTTCAGTACTGATTTCCGTGCAATCTAACATTTACAGTGCCTTGCAAAAGTATTCGGCCCCTTTGAATTTTTCAACCTTTTCCCACATTTCAGGCTTCAAACATAAAGATAAAAAATTTAAATTTTATGGTGAAGAATCAACAACAAGTGGGACACAGTTGTGAAGTTGAACGAAATTTAATGTTTATTTTAAACTTTTATAAAAAATAAAAAAACTGAAGTGCGGCGTTCAATATTATTCGTCCCCTTTAAGTTAAAGTCGCTTGGGCTATGTCTCTATCAGTTTTGCACATTGAGAGACTAAAATTCTTGTCCATTCTTCCTTTGCAAATAGGTGGAGCTGAGTGAGGTTGGATGGAGAGCGTTTGTGAACAGCAGTTTTCAGCTCTTTCCACAGATTCTCGATTGGATTCAGGTCTGGATTGTGACTTGGCCATTCTAAAGGTACCGTCACACTAAGCAACTTACCAGCGAGCCCAACAACGATAGGGATCGCTGGTAAGTTGCTAGGAGGTTGCTGGTGAGATGTCACACTGCGACGCTGCAGCGATCCCACCAGCAACCTGACCTGGCAGGGATCGCTGGAGCGTCGCTACACAAGTTGCTGGTGAGCTCACCAGCAACCAGTGACAAGCCCCCAGCGCCGCGTGGAAGATGCTGCGCTTGGTAACTAAGGTAAATATCGGGTAACCAACCCGATATTTACCTTGGTTACCACCGCACGGAGCTACACGTGCAGAGAGCAGGGAGCAGCGCACACTGAGCGCTGGCTCCCTGCTCTCCTAGTTACAGCACACATCGGGTTAATTACCCGATGTGTACTGCAGCTAAATGTGCACAGAGCAGGGAGCAGCGCACAATGCTTAGCGCTGGCTCCTTGCTCTCCTAGTTACAGCACACATCGGGTTAATTAACCCGATGTGTGCTGCAGCTAAATGTGCACAGAGCAGGGAGCAGCGCACAATGCTTAGCGCTGGCTCCTTGCTCTCCTAGTTACAGCACACATCGGGTTAATTAACCCGATGTGTGCTGCAGCTAAATGTGCACAGAGCAGGGAGCAGCGCACAATGCTTAGCGCTGGCTCCTTGCTCTCCTAGTTACAGCACACATCGGGTTAATTAACCCGATGTGTGCTGCAGCTGAATGTGCACAGAGCAGGAGCCGGCACTGACAGTGAGAGCGGAGGAGGCTGATAACAAAGGTAAATATCGGGTAACCAAGGACAGAGCTTCTTGGTTACCCGATGTTTACATTGGTTACCAGCCTCCGCAGAAGCCGGCTCCTGCTGCCTGCACATTTAGTTGTTGCTGTCTCGCTGTCACACACAGCGATCTGTGCTTCACAGCGGGACAGCAACAACTAAAAAATGGCCCAGGACATTCAGCAACAACCAACGACCTCACAGCAGGGGCCAGGTTGTTGCTGGATGTCACACACAGCAACATCGCTAGCAACGTCACAAAAGTTGTTCGTTAGCAGCGATGTTGCTAGCGATGTTGCTTAGTGTGACGGGGCCTTTACACCTGGATACGTTTATTTGTAAACCATTCCATTGTAGATTTTGCTTTATGTTTTGGATCATTGTCTTGTTGGAAGACAAAGCTCTGTCCCAGTCTCAGGTCTTTTGCAGACTCCAAAAGGTTTTCTTCAAGAATGGTCCTGTATTTGGCTCCATCCATCTTTCCATCAATTTTAACCATCTTCCCTGTCCCTGCTGAAGAAAATCAGGCCCAAACCATGATGCTGCCATCACCATGTTTGACAGTGGGGAAGATGTGTTCAGGGTGATGAGCTGTGTTGCTTTTACGCCAAACATATCGTTTGGCATTGTGTCCAAATAGTTCAATTTTGTTTTCATCTGACCAGAGCACCTTCTTCCACATGTTTGGTGTGTCTCTCAGGTGGCTTGTGGCAAACTTTAAATGACACTTTTTATGGATATCTTTGAGAAATGGCTTTCTCCTTGCCACTCTTCCATAAAGGCCAGATTTGTGCCGTGTACGACTGATTGTTGTCCTATGGACAGACTCTCCCACCTCAGCTGTAGATCTCTGCAGTTCATCCAGAGTGATCATGGGCCTCTTGGTTGCATCTCTGATCAGTCTTCTCCTTGTTTGAGATGAAAGTTTGGATGGACGGCCGCATCTTGGTAGATATGCAGTGGTATGATACTCCTTCCATTTCAATGTGATCGCTTGCACAGTGCTTCTTGGGATATTTAAAGTTGTAGAAATCTTTTTGTAACCAAATCCGGCTTTAAACTTCTCCACAACAGTATCACGGACCTGCCTGTTGTGTTCCTTGGTCTTCATGATGCTCTCTGCGCTTTAAACAGAACACTGAGACTATCACAGAGCTGGTGCATTTATACGGAGACTTGATTACACATAGGTGGCTTATATTTATCATCATCAGTCATTTAAGACAACATTGGATCATTCAGAGATCCTTAATGAACTTCTGGAGTGAGTTTGCTGCACTGAAAGTAAAGGGGGCGAATAATATTGCACGCCCCAATTTTCAGTTTATTCTTTTTTTTTTTACAAAAGTTTAAAATAAGCAATAAATATCGTTCAACTTCACAATTGTGTCCCACTTGTTGTCGATTCTTCACCATAACATTAAAATTATCTTTTGTTTGCAGCCTGAAATGTGGGGAAAGATTGAAAAATTCAAGGGGGCCAAATACTTTCGCAAGGCACTGTACATAGTGTATTGTATATGTACCTTTTTATTAGTTTAACAATTTTTCTTTCTGTAGTCAAAGTCATGTTTTTGTTTTCTTTTAGGTACCTTTCACTGACCTTTTAGATGCAGCCAAGAGCGTGGTTCGGGCTTTATTTATTCGGCAAAAGTATATGAATATATCCATGCAAAACTTTTGTCGAACTACTGCTCAGCACCTGAAGAAGCTCAGTGATGAGGTTTTAGACAGTCCATTGCAGGAGGAGAGCGCTGATACCCCTGTCGCTGCAGGTAATACACATGGTGGGCTTTATGTGGGAGAAAAGTGATCTTGAAGGGAAGCAAGATACCTGAAGCTCATACAGTTTTTATCAAGATATATGGTGCAGTTTTCAGGACCTCAAAATCCTGCATCCCACGTGGCTGCAATGTACCGAGACTGGCCCAGACGAACAAGTATTATCCATAACACGCAGTTATTTCTTAGAATCTTGGTGCAGATTAGAAAATAAAAGACTTTATCTGGCTTCTATGAGCAACTACTATTGTTTTGTTTGCTATAACTTTTGTCATTGATATGCATAATGTTTGGAATGACATTCTCTAAACGTCACTTGTCACTTTTCCCCGCAGATGCTCCTGTGCACCCTCCCTTCTCTGACCAGCATCCATATGAAGTGTGCGACTCCAGTACTATGCCTCCTGACTTGGGTTTTGGGCTTAAAATGGTAGATGGTGTGATACATGTATTCACAAAGCGTGATATTATGGACATGTAAGTGTTTCGGTATACTTTTTGTATTATCAGTGACTTGTTATGTTAGTTTTATTCTCATTTTAAGCCTTGATACTTTTAAAAGGAATTTGTCAGCAGATTTTTGCTATTTAATCTGAGAGCAGCATAATATAAAGTACAAAAGCTTGAATCCAGCCATGTATCACTTATCAAGCTGTGTGTTGTAGTTTCAATGCTATCAGTATATTATAGTAATACAAATTGCCATTAATTCCACGGCGCTTTACATACAATGGCAAGCCTGTCCCCATTGGGGCTCACAATCTAAAATCCCTATCAGTATGTCTTTGGAGTGTGAGAGGAAACTCACGCGAACATGAGGAGAACATACAAGCTTCTTGCAGATGTTGTCCTTGGTGGGATTTGAAGCCAGGACCCCAGCGCTGCAAGACTGCAGTGCTAACCACTGAGCCACTACCATTCAGGTGGGGACGGTGTTATACCCATTTTAACTCTTAAGTCTGCTACATCCACATGAGAGAAAACAGGTATTCTATGAAAACTACACCAAGCAGCCCAGTTTTGACACTAGTCACTACTCCCAGGCTAGCTGTGAGGCTGGGCAGTTAAGAGGTCCGGCGTCAGACAAATTCAAGGAAGGTAGCAAATAAAGATAAAGGGGCTAGGCAAACATCATGAGAAGCAAGGTCAAAGGTTGGATAACAAAATATCAGAGACTGAGCACAGGAACACAAGGCGCGTGGTGTAGAAACCACCGAGCTAAAGCTAAGACTGGTAGTAATTGAAGGCAGAGATGCAGCTAAATAGCATGGTAATCCCTGCAAGCAGGAGACACATGGAGGAAAGCTTGCATGCCCCTGCCTCCGATTGGGCGGCTGAACTTTCCATCAACATATATCAGCACTCCCTTACCCAAGATTGGATGGCTGAACTGTCACTGTGTCCAGACACACTGATAGGAGGAATCGCGACACATCACTCGAATCAGGCTTTCTTGCTCTATGGTATGGTGCCATATCAGATTATATAGCAAAAAACCTACTGACAGTTTCCCTTTAAGCTGGAGACCACATAGCTGTCATTTGATAATTTTTGGGATTTACCTTGTCACTCTGTTTTAACTCTATTTTGCATGAAAATTAACCTGTCAGCAATTTAAATGCAATGTGCCATAATTTTTATTTTCATACTAATAATTATTAATTACATAATCACTTATTTTTAAAACAAAATAAAATGTACTGTTTTAACAATTATTTTGCTCATCTGCCACTGGAGGCTGCCATTTTATTTGCTTTTGTGAGCCCAATATGCTCAACCACATGATCAACCACATCTTCTATACTGTAGCTGACTCAGCTGTTAACTGTGCACCCCCTCTGGGCCGTCCAGTTCACATCTGTGATCGATCATTGAGCCATTTTATTGCAGCCCAACACTATGTGCAGAACTCTAATTAACAGCAGTGACAAGATGTGCGGGCAGCAATGGTGAAAATAGGTTGGCATTGTATTTCTAATGCCAGCCTACCGATCTATTCTCACCACTAGAAGGTACACCCGCAGACCTTCTCGTAGCAGTGAGAGAGCAGGACCGCAGCGCTGACTTCTTCCAGTGCGGAGAACAGCTTAGTAGCTTGGCATTAGAAGTACATTGTCAGGCTGCCCAACCTGTTTTCACTACTGCTGCCCGCACCTCCTGTCACTACTGCTGCCCGCACCTCCTGTCACTGCTGTAAGTGTTCTGAGCTCAGCAGTGACATCATCACACTTCTGTTCTCTAAACACTGACTAAGCAGAGGTAACTGAGTGTAAAGATAAATCAACACAGAAAAAAACAGACATCTGACCCAGTCCAAGTGGAAATTGCAGTGCACGGATGGTCCCTGGGCCGGGTCCCAAGCAGTAAGCAATGAAGGAAAGGAAAAGGGTGTATCCAGCTTTGGCCAGTGCTTCTGAATTTTTTCATGTAATTTTCAATGTACCTATAAAACATGTTTTTATAGACAACCCCTCAGTTTTTTTTTCTTTTTGCTGAAGCTGGATACTCCCTTTTCTTTTCCTTCATTGAGTGTAAGGAGGCCTAGGGAAAGATAAAGTCATAACCTACGACGTAATGAAGTGAACTCAAAATATTATTTTTGTTAGCTACAGTGCCTACAAGTAGTATTCAACCCCCTGCAGATTTAGCAGGTTTGATAAGATGCAAATAAGTTAGAGCCTGCAAACTTCAAACAAGAGCAGGATTTATTAACAGATGCATAAATCTTACAAACCAACAAGTTATGTTGCTCAGTTAAATTTTAATACATTTTCAACATAAAAGTGTGTGTCAATTATTATTCAACCCCTAGGTTTAATATTTTGTGGAATAACCCTTGTTTGCAATTACAGCTAATAATCGTCTTTTATAAGACCTGATCAGGCCGCCACAGGTCTCTGGAGTTATCTTGGCCCACTCCTCCATGCAAATCTTCTCCAAGTTATCTAGGTTCTTTGGGTGTCTCATGTGGACTTTAATCTTGAGCTCCTTCCACAAGTTTTCAATTGGATTAAGGTCAGGAGACTGACTAGGCCACTGCAACACCTTGATTTTTTCCCTCTTGAACCAGGCCTTGGTTTTCTTGGCTGTGTGCTTTGGGTCGTTGTCTTGTTGGAAGATGAAATGACGACCCATCTTAAGATCCTTGATGGAGGAGCGGAGGTTCTTGGCCAAAATCTCCAGGTAGGCCATGCTATCCATCTTCCCATGGATGCGGACCAGATGGCCAGGCCCCTTGGCTGAGAAACAGCCCCACAGCATGATGCTGCCACCAGCATGCTTGACTGTAGGGATGGTATTCTTGGGGTCGTATGCAGTGCCATCCAGTCTCCAGTCACGTGTGTGGTTGGCACCAAAGATCTCGATCTTGGTCTCATCAGACCAGAGAAACTTCAACCAGTCTGTCTCAGAGTCCTCCAAGTGATCATGAGCAAACTGTAGACGAGCCTTGACATGACGCTTTGAAAGTAAAGGTACCTTACGGGCTCGTCTGGAACGGAGACCATTGCGGTGGAGTACGTTACTTATGGTATTGACTGAAACCAATGTCCCCACTGCTATGAGTTCTTCCCGGAGCTCCTTCCTTGTTGTCCTTGGGTTAGCCTTGACTCTTCGGACAAGTCTGGCCTCGGCACGGGTGGAAACTTTCAAAGGCTGTCCAGGCCGTGGAAGGCTAACAGTAGTTCCATAAGCCTTCCACTTCCGGATGATGCTCCCAACAGTGGAGACAGGTAGGCCCAACTCCCTGGAAAGGGTTTTGTACCTTTTGCCAGCCTTGTGACCCTCCACGATCTTGTCTCTGATGGCCTTGGAATGCTTCTTTGTCTTTCCCATGTTGACCAAGTATGAGTGCTGTTCACAAGTTTGGGGAGGGTCTTAATTAGTCAGAAAAGGCTGGAAAAAGAGATAATTAATCCAAACATGTGAAGCTCATTGTACTTTGTGCCTGAAATACTTCTTAATACTTTAGGGGAACCAAACAGAATTCTGGTGGATTGAAGGGTTGAATCATAATAAATGACCCTCTGAATAAACTTTTCACAATTTAAAAAAAAAAAAATAAAAAAAGAAATAACATTCTTTTTTGCTGCAGTGCATTTCACACTTCCAGGCTGATCTACAGTCCAAATGTCACAATGCCAAGTTAATTCCGAATGTGTAAACCTGCTAAATCTGCAGGGGGTTGAATACTACTTGTAGGCACTGTATATAGTGCTTTGAAAAAGTATTTGTACCCCATGAAAATACCAACACAAAGTAGCAAATATGTGAAGTGTAAAGGAAATGTTGCATGATTTTCTAAATATTTTAAAAATATAAATGTGCAAATTGTGACGTGCATTTGTGTTTAGGCCCCTGCAGTCTGTTACCCCTCAATAAAATCCTGAGTGACCAACTGCCTACAGACGTCACCTAATTAGTAAATTGAGTCCAACTGTGTAAGTTATTCTCAGTATAATAACTACAGCTGTTCTGTGAAGGCCTCAAGAGGTTTATTTGAGAACATTAGGGATCAAACAGCATCATGAATAGCAAGGAACAAACCAAACAGGTCAGGGATGAAGTTTGTGGAGAAAAGTAAAGCAGGGTTAGGTTATAAAAAAAAAAAAAAAATAGCCCAAGTTCTGAACATCTCTCGGAGCACCATTCAATCCATCATCCAATAATGGAAGGAGTATGTCACAACTGCAAACCTACCAAGACATGACCATCCACCTAAACTAATATGCCAAGAACAGAGAATCTGTGGCAAGACTTGAAAATTGCTGTCCATCTAATCTCACTGAGCTAGAGCTAATTTGTAATGAATAATGGACAAAATTGTCAGCCTCCACATGTACAAAGCTGGTAGAGACATATCCCAAAAGACTTGCAGTAATTGCAGCGAAATGTGGTGAAACAGAGTAATGACTTGGGGGGACTAAAATACAAATGCACATCATAATTTTCACATTTTTATTTTTGAAATATTTAGTAAACCATGTATCATTTCCTTTACACTTCTCAAATACTTGCTGCTTTCTGTTGGTATATTACACAAAATCCCATGAAACTACATTTAAATTTGAGGGCGTAACTTGAAAAAATGGATAAAGGTTAATGATGATTGAATTCTTTTCAAGGCATTGTACATATACCGTATTTTTCGCTTTATAAGACGCACCTGATTATAAGACGCACCTAGGTTTTAGAGGAGGAAAATTAAAAAAAAAATTGAGCCAAATAGTGTGCTAAAACATTTTAATAAAATTAAAAAAACCATTATTTTAACAATTTAGACTCAACAGGAGGGTCTGTTATGGGGGGATCTGTGGATGATGCACTGCTGTGGGGGACCTGTGGATAACGCACTGCTATGGGGGACCTGTGGATGACACTGCTATGGGGGACCTGTGGATGACACTGCTATGGGGAACCTGTGGATGACACTGCTATGGGGAACCTGTGGATGGCGCACTGTTATGGGGGACCTGAGGATGATGCACTATTATTGGGGACCTGTGGATGACACTGCTGTGGGGGATCTGTGGATAACGCACTGCTATGGGGGACCTGTGGATGACGCACTGCTATGGGGGACCTGTGGATGACGCCCTATTATGGGGGAAATGTGGATGACGCAATTGCTATGGGGGACCTGTGGATGACGCACTATTATGGGGACCTTTGGATGACGCACTATTATGGGGGACCTTTGGATGACGCACTATTATGGGGACCTGTGGATGATGCACTGTTATGTGGGATCCGTGGATGACACGGCTATGGGGGACCTGCATGATGCACTTTTATGGGGATCTGGGACTACCACCCCCCTCATCCTTAGGAATACACCCATGTATACCATACATGGCTGTATTCTGAAAGATGAGGGGGGTGGTAGTCACATTTACACTTTGGCCACTACATTAGTCCCTCCCTGGAGTGTTTACACTAAAGGACTACAGCCCCCATCATCCTTCAGAATACACCGATTGATACAGTATATTCTGAAGGCTGATGATGGGGGTTGTGTTCCCCTTCAGTGTTTTTTGCTCACCTATTAGGACCCTTTGTTCAACTGATAACATTTGTCAGGCTCAGATCACTGATTGGTGGAGGCAGCTCTGCAGAAGTTGTCTCCACCAATCAGCATCCAGCCCTAGCGAGGAGAGGGAGAATAGTTCTTCTCTCTCTCCTCTTTCTTATGATAGTCTCCGTCTGCTGTGGAGATCTAACATGGAGCCTGCGCATGCGCAGATCGCGATCTTCGAGAGCCGCGATCTCTATCTGCGCGATGGACTTCAGGAAAATGGCTACGGAAGGCAGCGCATGCGCAGATGGAGATCTCGCTTCTCCGAGATCTCCATCTGCGCCTGCGTCACCTCCGCAACCATATTCCGGAAGTCACGTTGGAGGCAGCGCAGGCGCAGATAAAGGTTTGGGCTATGGTGACCGCCACCGCAGCCGATTGCCGGGGGATCCATGGCGGCCGCCACCGCAGCCGATTGCCGGGGGATCCATGGCGGCCGCCACCGCAGCCGATTGCCGGGGAATCCATGGCGACCGCCACCGCAGCCGATTGCCGGGGGATCCATGGCGGCCGCCACCGCAACCGATTGCCGGGGGATCCATGGCTGCCGCCACCGCAACCGATTGCCGCAGGGGGTCCATGGCGGCCGCCTCCGCAGCCGATTGCCGGGGGATCCATGGCGGCCGCACCAGCCTCCTGTGACTCACTCCACCGCCGCATTACTGCCCGGTAAGTTACATTCACTTTGTAAGACGCATCCCTATTTCCCCCACAATTTTGGGGGAAAAAAAGTGCGTCTTATAAAGCGAAAAATACGGTAATTATAATGTTAAAAACATTAGCTGTCTCACAGAAAGGGATACCAAGTAGGCCTGAAAAAGGAATATGTAGCATGCCAAGAAGGAAAGGGCAAGTAAAAATATTTTCTAATTTCCAAGTAGTCAAATGTTATTCCATCCATAATAATTTGACATGAAATACAGACATGTGTGGTTAGAATAATAACAATTGCAGGATAAAATAATACCTTATTATGAACAGCTGCTGTTATAACCAGAGGTGAGGCCCAGTGCTCCTCCACCCCAACGTGTGTTTCGCTGTGCTTCATCAGGGAGCATTTGAAAGCCGGTGTAAAACCTACGTCTGTGAGATCAGGAGAGCAGACTGTTAGTTATTACATGTTTCACACTGGTAACGCCGTTCTGGAGGCAGATTCTCCAGGAGATCAGTGCCTGGCCCGTAGATTTTTAAAAGCTCATTTACATATAAGAAAAATGTGCATTTCTCTGGAATAAGACACTGGATTGCTGATATCAAGGTATCATTTTATTTAACTTTCTTTGCCCGGCATGACCATATCGAAATATGCTCAGCAGGGTTGATCCTTATGACGGATTCTCTTTAACTAACTATCTTGGTCTCTCACATCATCATTGTGAATGCCATATTTATTGATGATGATTATGTATTTATTTTCTTTCAGGAACACAGAATTGGATCTTCCATATCTGGATCTTTCAGAATTTGTGGCTGACATGAATGTACTGATGGCCCTTATTATCAATGGCCCCATGTGAGTATGTTAAAAGGCAGCAGGCGGCACATGGCTGAGTGTTTATATAATGCTCTTTTGTACGGAGACTTTGTCACATGCTATTAGGAAACTCAATTATTCAGAAATTTGTTATTCTGTTCCAGCATGGTTTGTACTTTTTAAGAGGAACCACTTTTATGGCACAAATTTTGCTCCATATCATTTTGTGCAAATATGTTTACCTTATACGCTTCAGTGGCATCAAAAAGGGACTGGTGCAGATTTCTCGTAAATTACCTTACAAATTTACCTAAAATATGGCACAAATCTGTTATCTGTTCAGAACAGAGGTATATTGTAAGTTCTGGAGCACAGACAGACAAATGTGGGAAATTTAGTAACTAACTAAATTTGTCAGATCAGTTATATAACTGGTGTATAAAGTGCCAGTGTAAGTAAATCTCTCTTTAGCTATATTGCTGTGGCTATTTTCATGCTGTGTGCTTTGCCTTTTTCAGTCTTTACTTTATGGGGCTAGGCGATTTTGTAAAAAAAATAAAATCTTGACTTTTTTTTTTCTTCAAAATTAAGGATCATTTTTGACTCTAATGTGTATTATTTTTGGGATTGGTCAAACACAAGAGAAGAAATTCACTATTATTCTTGCCAGACAGTGGAATAAATTCTAGCATAAATAAGCTCTGTCATGCTGACATCATGCTACTTTTTATTTTAGGGTTGATATCACTGATCAGACACTGGGATAGAGGTTAGAGCAAGTGATCAGAATTAATCTTTGTTTCAATTTTAGGGCTCATGCAGACATCTGTGGATTTCAGATACAATGCCCCGCATTGCCAGATCAAAGCATAACACCCTCATAAGAAATATATAAAGCTGTTATTCTGGGGTCGGGAAAGCCACAGCCAGTATGTGCATTAGTGGTCCGTGCTTGGACCGAGTGGCATGGACATCTGCATGAACTCTAAAGGGTGCTTTACACGCTGCAACATCGCCAGCGATAGCACCCGCCCCCGTCGTTCATGCAACATTTGGTGATCGCTGCCGTAGCGAACATTATCGCTGCGGCAGCGTCACACGCACATACCTTGTCAGTGATGTCGCTGTAACCGCCGAACAATCCCTCCTTCAAGGAGGAGGTGCGTTCGGCGTCATAGCGAAGTCACTACGGCGCCACTAAGCGGCCGCCCAAATAACAGAGGAGGTGAGGAGATGAGTGGCCGGAACATGCCGCCCACCTCCTTCCTTCCGCATTGCCGGTAGACGGCAGGTAAGGAGATGTTCGTCGTTCCTGCGGTGTCACACGTAGCGATGTGTGATCCGCAGGAACGACAAACAACCTCGCTACTGACCAGACAACGATTTTTGGTAAATGAACGACGTGTTACAGACCAACGATTTTTAACTCTTTTGCGATCGTTTAAGGTCGCTCTTGGGTGTCACACGCTGCGATGTCGCTAACGACGCCGGATGTGCGTCAGAAACACCGTGACCCCGACGATATATCGTTAGCGATGTCGCAGCGTGTAAATGGCCCCTAAAGAGAGCAGAGTTGAGAAGCCACATGGGTCCAAATACAGAGAGGTGCACAGGTGATAAACGTTACCCTTGCCCCCCTTTCTGCACGATACAACACAGAAAATAAGCAAGGTACCATGTTTTGCTAAAAATAAAACAGGGTCTTATATTATTTTTTGCTCCGAAAGATGTGTTAGGGCTTTTTTTCAGGGGATGTCTTTTTTCTTTGTCGCTCCATTGGGAGACCCAGACAATTGGGTGTATAGCTATTGCCTCTGGAGGCCACACAAAGTATTACACTTAAAAGTGTAAGGCCCCTCCCCTTCTGGCTATACACCCCCAGTGGGATCACTGGCTCACCAGTTTTGTGCTTTGTGCGAAGGAGGCAACACATCCACGCATAGCTCCACTTTTTAGTCAGCAGCAGCTGCTGACTATGTCGGATGGAAGAAAAGAGGACACATATAGTGTCCCCAGCATGCTCCCTTCTCACCCCACTGTATGTCGGAGGTGTTTGTAAGGTTGAGGTACCCATTGCGGGTACGGCGGCAGGAGCCCACATGCTGATTCCTTCCCCATCCCTTTTTACAGGGCTCTGGGTGAAGTGGGATTTACCGGTCTCCAGGCACTGAGACCGTGCTCCATCTACAGCCCCTGGAGAAGATGCTGGATGGAGCGGAGTACATCAGGGACATGGCCCTGCTTCCTCAAGGTACTCTGTGTCCCCGTGCATTTGGCGCTCACACCGCAGCATGCTGGGTGTTGTAGTGCGCCGGGGGACATCAGCGCTGCGGCGCCTGTGCCATGGCCTCATTCAGCTTTGCTGAAGCAGGCTCACTTATGGGAATTGGTCGCGCCGGCCGCTGGGACTGCGGCGCGGCTGGCACTTGTAGTGCGCCGGGGACTTCAGCGCGGCCTGCGCTTTTACGGCGGCCGCGCTGATAACTAGAGTCCCCGGCTTTTGCGGCCTGCTTCCGTTCGTTCCCGCCCCCAGACCTGCCAGTCAGGAGAGGGGCGGGACGCTGGCCACTTCCAGGAATCGGTCGCGCCGGCCGCTGGCAGCGGCGCGGCTGGCACTTGTGGTGCGCCGGGGACTTCAGCGCGGCCCGCGCTTTTACGGCGGCCGCGCTGATAACTAAAGTCCCCGGCTTTTGCGGCCTGCTTCCGTTCGTTCCCGCCCCCAGACCTGCCAGTCAGGAGAGGGGCGGGACGCTGGCCACTTCTTTGAATCGGTCGCGCCGGCCGCTGGAACTGCGGCGCGGCTGGCACTTGTGGTGCGCCGGGGACTTCAGCGCGGCCCGCGCTTTTACGGCGGCCGCGCTGTTAACTCGAGTCCCCGGCTTCTGGGCCTGGTCTCCCTTCGTTACCGCCCACAGCCCTGACAGTCAGGGTAGGGGCGTGACGCTGCATAGAGCAGAGCTGAGAGCTGGAGTATGTTTTGCATACTCCACCCCTCTCACTGTGTGCACTGTGAATCCGGATTCCCGCACTTTCTCAGGCACGCCCACGGCTTCCTTCTCTACAAGGACACCGGCAGCCATTAGTGTCAGTTTCTGTACGATACAGAGACAAGTGTGGAAGACCCTGGCATTCTGATAGTCACACAATCGCTGTAACATGCGTTAAGCAGCACCTGTGGTGCTAACCCCACTAGTGCAGAAGTGCACTTATAGATATGCTTGTACTATATACATTGCACTGTTTGGCGCACGTTGTATATACCCTCCTGGATTATGCGGAGGAGTTATCAGCATATTCTCTGTGTAAAACAAAGGTGCAGAACCACATGTTTTTCTATACAGCTGGTACAGCATGTACGGCTATACGGCCGGCAGGTACATAGACTCCCATTGTATGCACTAATGGCCAGGGGATGAGGACGGTGTCTGCAGTATTTACTGACAGTTTTTCTGAGACTATGGCTATGATACTAGAAGCCTAGCAGTCCGGACATGTCTCTCACAATATGGGCACTGTTGAATCATTGATCCATGGCCCCCCTCAGTGTGAATAACTAACAGCTCCGGGAATGTCACACGCATCCCAGAGTCACGGCTCTGCACGGACGTCAGTCCCAGACAGCCTAAGTGGGCTCGCTATGAGCGGCCTCGGTTTCATCAGGGTCCTAACAGAAGGACTCGCTGTGTAATGAGACGGAAGTAGCGGCTCAGGATTCTGATCCTGAGACCGCTCTCAATCTGGATACACCTGATTGTGACGCCATAGTAAATAATCTTATAGCGTCCATCTATAGAATGTGGGTTATTTCTCACAGCTCCTCCAGTGGAGGAGTCAGCTTCACGTATTTTTCTGGACCACTCTGCCTTCAGAGAGGCAGTCCAGGAACACCACGCTTATCCAGATATGCGCTTCTCCAAACGGCTTAGGATACACGTTATCCCTGTCCCCTGACTTGGTCAAGGACTGGACCCAATGTCCCGAGCGGCATCCTCCAATCTCCAGGCTTGTAGCTAGATCCATAGTTGCAGTGGGAGATGGAACTGCAAACTCAAAGATGCCACTGACAGACAGATGGATCTCTGGTCGAAAGCCATCTATGAGGCTGTCGGCGCACCGTTGGCTCCGGCATTCTCTCCCTTGGGGCACTCCAAGCTATTTCAGCTTGTCTTACACAGATTGACACGGTTACACGTACATCTGTGCCGCAGGTGGCATCCTTAACCTCTCAAATGTCTGCATTTGTTTCTTACGCGAGACCGACTGTTTGGTGAGCGTTGGATGTAACCATCAAACAGTCCAGGGGTAAGGATTCATCCTTTCCTCAGCCCGGACACAACAAACCCCAACAGAGCAAGAGGCAGTCGGGGTTTTCGGCCTTTTCGAGGCTAGGGCAGGTCCCATTTTTCCTCGTCCAATGTGGACTCAAAAGGATCAGAGGAGCTAAGATTCTTAGCGGGCTCAGTCTCGCCCAAAAAAGCGACAGTCTGAAAACCCGCTTCCAAGGCGGCTTCCTCATGACTTGCGGCCTCGGTCGGTAGCAGGCTCTCCCGCCTTGGCGATATTTAGCTGCCATAGGTCAATGACCATTGAGTGTGAGACATTCTGTCTCACGGGTACAGGATAGAGCTCACTTCTCGTCCTCCAACTCGATTCTTCAGAATTTCTCCACCTCCCGGCCGGGCCGCTGCTCTTCTGCAAACAGGGTGCACTCTATAGGCAGAAAGAGTGATGACCCCCGTTCCTCTTCAGGAACAAGGTCACGGTTTTTACCCCAAATTCTTTGCGGTACCTATAACAACGGGCCGTTCCGTCCCGTTCTGGATCTAAGAATGCTCAGCAAGCTCGTGGACACCAGGCGGTTCCGGATGGAATCCCTCCGCCATGTCATCGCCTCAAGGTCCCAAGGATATTTCCTAGCATCATTAGGCATCAAGGATGCTTATCCACACGTGCCGATTGATCCAGAGCACTAGCGTTTCTACGCTTCGTTATAGGAGACGAACACCCTCTGTTCGTAGCTCTACCTTCCGGCTAGCGACAGTCCAACTGGTCTTCGCCAAGGTCAGGGCAGCAGTAGTCACAGTCCTGCACTCTCAGGGTCACTCTGTGGTCCCGTATTTAGACGATCTACTTGTCAAGGCACTCTCTTAGGAAACATGCCAACACTGCCCGAACGTTGCGCTGGAGACTCTCTAGAGTTTTGGGTGGATCATCAACTTTTTAAAGTCAGATCCGACCCCGACCCTATCGATAACATATCTAGGCATAGAGTTTCTTACTCTCTCAGCGATAGTGAAGCTGCCGCTAGACAAACAGCATTCACTACGGGCTGCAAGCTCTTCTTTAAGAACCAGTCGCACACATTGAGACGCCTCATGCACTTCCTACGTAAGATGGTAGCAATGGAGGCAGTTCCTTTCGCGCAGTTTTACTGCGTCCACTACAATGGGACATTCTCCGCCAATGGGACGAGGAGTCGACGTCCCTCAACAGAGTCGTCGTTCTTTCTCAGGCGGCCAAGGAATCTCTACGGTGGTGGCTTCTTCTCACCTCTTGGTCAAAAAGAAGGTCCTTCCTATCCCCGTCCTGGGCGATAGTTACGACAGACGCGAGTCTATCAGGGTGGGGAGCAGTTTTTCTCCACTACAGCGCTCAGGGTACGTGGACTCAGCAAGAGTCCACTCTTCAGATCATTGTTCTTGAACACAGAGCAGTGTATCTTGCCCTACAATCCTTCCAACAGCGGCTGGAAAGCAAGCATATCCGACTTCAGTCGGACAGCTCCACAGCGGTGGCATACATCAACCACCAAGGAAGAACGCGCAACCGGCAAGCCTTCCAGGAAGTCCGGCAGGTTCGGATGTGGGTGGAAGACACGGCATCCACCATATCCACAATTCACATCCCAAGTGTGGAAACCAGGAAGCTGACTTCCTAAGTCGCTGAGGTGTGGCCGAAAGAGTATGGTCTCCTCACCCGGACGGGTTTCAGGAGATCTGGCGCCGCTGACAGAGGCCGGACGTCGATCTAATGGCGTCACGGCACAACAACAATGTGCCAGCTTCATGGCACGGTTTCACAATCATCGAGCTCTGGCGGCAAACGCCTTAGTTCAGCATTGGTCGCAGTTCCAGCTACCTTAGGTGCCACCTCTGGCATTGTTGCCCAGAGTACTGCGCTAGATCAAGACCGACTGCGGCCGCGCCATCCTCGTCGCTACAAATTGGCCGAGGATGTTGTGGTACTCGGTTCTGTGGTGCCTCACGGTAGGCTAACCGGGGGCACTACCAGACCAATCAGACTGGCTGTCTCAAGGGCCATTCTTCCATTTGAATTCTACGGCCCTCAACCGGATGGTGTGGCATTGAGTCCTGGAACCTAGTGTCGTCAGGATTACCTCAGGACGTGGTTGC